>NW_024535497.1:0-11814 GCF_016097555.1 Gigantopelta aegis
CATCATTGTAAGCCTTTAGTATTCTCACCATGTCCAAATTCGTCTTCAGTGGGAACTCTTGTCCAGTCAGATTAATGAAATACTTCCACTTCCGGTACTTCCACAGTTCCTGCATACAGATTAGTTCCGGTTCCAAAACGGTGAATGTTCCCCACCTAACATCTACTGATCGTGACGTCAGAAACACATTACTAAAACAGTTTGCAATGCCGTGAACAGCAGCTGATATGTTAGCTGAAGCTTTTTTATCCAGGTGAATACAGTAATAATTTTGTGGACGATAAATGGCGTGCAGAAGACGTTCAACTTGACTTACATGTTTAAACATGAGAATGCTGAAAGCTATGGGAAAGTTTTCCTCTTCTGACGTCATATTATCAAGAAAGTAGCCTCGTTTCAGACGATACATGTGACAATCTTTGGTTTCAGTTATGAAGTAAGAATCGGGGATAGTCGGTCGTTTGACATTCGTCATTAGTTGTTTCACTTCCTGCAAATAGCATAGTCACCGATAGATCACACTAGCATCAGTCGATTATGCAAGATACGTCGCTAGCATAGTCACCGATAGATCACACCGATAGATCAGCCAGTATCGATTACGCAAGATACGTCGTTAGCATAGTCACCGATAGATCACACTAGCACCAGTCGATTACGCAAGATACGTCGCTAGCATAGTCACCGATAGATCACACTAGTATCAGTCGATTACGCAAGATACGTCGTTAGCATAGTCACCGATAGAACGCACAAGTATCAGTCGATTACGCAAGATACGTCGCTAGCATAGTCACCGATAGATCACCCAAGTATCAGTCGATTACGCAAGATACGTCGTTAGCATAGCCATCGTAAAATCCCCTTATTGATATATTGTAGGGGAGGGCTAGAGAGGACTGTGTTTAATACTTCCGTAATCGTTCACGACCAAATGGTAGCCAGCTACTGTGTCTAAAATACATTTCTTTTTCCTAACTCTGATGACACAGAGCTTTAGTTAGATCATTCTCCAGTCCAGTCATAACACTAAAGGGAAATTCCTGAGTTTGCTGCAATTTTTAAGCTGTTACCGCTAACAGAGAGTTTTTAACGATTGTAATTACATATCAAATGTATTTTTATGCATAAAATATTAGTGGCTGTATATTAAACGTGTTTCTGGTCATTCTAATATTTGTAGTAGGTTAAATTTCATTTTATTTCCTAAAATATATTTTTTCGTACGTACGAAATTATTTGAAGACAAAATCCAGTTTGGGTTGTTTACAAATATATATTAAGACGACCAGAAACACATGGAATATACAGACACTGAAATTCTAAACAAGACAATATATTTAATATGAAAGTTTAATCGTAGAAATATATTATTAGTCGGAAACATCTTACAATGCTGCAAATTCAGGAATGTCTCTTTAAACTTACATGTTGTTAACCAGTACCAACATGTCACGTGGGCACACACTTTGCTCTACGTCACCACAATAATGTACAGTGCAGGTTCGTTTCGTATAGAGCCGTCGTGTTTCTTCGTGTAGCGTTGGTACTGGTTAAAGGGACATTCCTGAGTTTGCTGCATAGTAAGATGTTTCCGACTAATAAAATATTTCTACGATTAAACTTTCATATTAAATATATTTTCTTGTTTAGAATATCAGTGTCTGTATTTTCAATGTGTTTCTGGTCGTCTTAAAGGGACATTCCTGAGTTTGCTGCATAGTAAGATGTTTCCGACTAATAAAATATTTCTACGATTAAACTTACATATTAAATATATTTTCTTGTTTAGAATATCAGTGTCTGTATATTTAATGTGTTTCTGGTCGTCTTAATATTTGTATAAAGCCCAAACTGGATTTCGTCTTCAAATAATTTCGTACGTACGAAAACATTAAACGAAATTTAACCCAGTACAAATATTAGAACAATCAGAAACATATTTAATATACAGCCAGTAATATTTTATGCAGAAAAATATATTTGATATTTAATTACAATCGTTAAAAAGTCTCTGTTAGTCGATATCATCTTAAACATTGCAGCAAACTCAGGAATGTCCCTTTAATATTTGTAGGAAGCCCAAACTGGATTTTGTCTTCAAATAATTTCGTACGTACGGAAAAATATTTTAGGAAATAAAATGAAATTTAACGTAGTACAAATATTAGAACGATCAGAAACACGTTTAATATACAGCCACTAATATTTTATGCAGAAAAATATATTTGATAAGCAATTGCAATCGTTAAAAAGTGTCTGTTAGTCAATGACATCTTACAAATTGCAGCAAACTCAGGAATGTCCCTTTAACAACATGTAAGATACATCAAGCCAGTCTTGCGGTAGTGGCAGTCCTTCTATAGGCAGTGCCGGAAGAATGAAATAGCCTTGTGTCGTGCATATCGGTCATACATATAGGCAGTGCCGGAAGAATGAAATAGCCTTGTGTCGTGCATATCGGTCATACATATAGGCAGTGCCGGAAGAATGAAATAGCCTTGTGTCGTGCATATCGGTCATACATATAGGCAGTGCCGGAAGAATGAAATAGATCCTGCATATCGGTCATACAGTCAGTGTGTGTACTTATCAGTGTACTCTGACGGTTCGCCACATTTTGGTGGAGTGTAAACATCTTAAAGAAACTAGAAAAGATATATTTGTTCAAAGAAATCTGATGGCATCATTTCGATTCCATCCGGGTTTTTTTACGTGATACCGACTTTTATTCTAAATTTTAATATTACCTATCTGTGATATTTGTATTTTTCGCTCAGTACTTTACACTGTGTTTTAATTTAACTGTTGAATTTTGTACATGTTTACTGTTTACATTTACCACAGTTTGACACCCAATAGCCGATGTATTGTTCGTGCTGGAGTGTATTTAAACATTTATTCATTCATTCATTCATTCATTCATTTGTAAGTGTAATATCCTGACTGGGCTCGGGGATAACCAAACTAAAGCTCTGTGGCATCAGATTTAGGAAAACATGTGGCTACCATTTGTTCTTCGACGGTTGCCGAAGTATTACACACAGTCCTTTATTACCCTCCTCTACAACAAGGAGAGAGCTAGAGGTGACTCGAGCTAAGCCATCGTTACCCTCGCGCAAATATCTCACTTGATTCCCCGCCGTAAACTAATAACGGATTCACTGATAGCGCAACGCGATGGAACAACATTTACGCGATCTATCAAAGGGTAAATTAATCAATCAATGTTTGTGCGAAATTCCAAAATTTGCGCTAACAGCAAATCCATTTATGGCGCAGCATGATCTGCGTTGTCGACATACGCTTGCGCGATCTATTGATGACTACTCTTATTTATTATTTATAACGGGGGTGGGGGGAGGAGGACGGGAGCAACGGGAAGTAGCCTAGAGGTAAAGCGCTTGCTCGATGCGCGGTCGGTCTAGGGTGGATCCCCGTCGGTGGGCCCATTGGGCTATTTCTCGTTCTAGCTAGTACACCCCGACTGTTATATCAAAGGCCGTGGTATGTGCTATCATGTTTGTGGGATGGTGCATATAAAATATTTCTTGCTACCAATGGAAAAATGTAGCTGGTTTCCTCTCTAAGACTATATTATGTGAAAATTACAAAATTGTTTGACATCCAATAGCCGATGGTTAATACGTCAATGTGCTCTACCGGTGTCTTTAAACAAAACAGACTTTTAACTTATGACCGTTCTATTGATGGCGCAACTATCCTATTTGTGATATAGTGCATATAAAAGATTCCTTGCTATTAATGACAAAATATTACGCGTTTCCTCTCTAAGACTTATGTGTAAAACATTACCACTGTTTGACATCCCTAACTGTTGATTAATAAATCAATGTGCTCTCTAGCGTCGTTAAACAAAACAAACAAACTAGGTTATTTTTCAAGAACGTACACATGTTTTTATGATAAATGTAATTCGAGCTGTTGAAACCCAACCTGACTGACACTTACATCGTGCACGGTGAGAGCGCTTCGAAGCACAATGACACAAATTTGCTTAAAGGGGCATTCCCGAGTTTGCTGCATTGTAACATGTTTCCGACTAATAAATACCGGCCTCTGTGGCGTCGTGCGTGGTAGGCCATCGGTCTACAGGCTGGTAGGTACTGGGTTCGGATCCCAGTCGAGGCATGGGATTTTTAAACCAGATACCGACTCCTAACCCTGAGTTAGTGCTCTGCAAGGCTCAATGGATAGGTGTAAACCACTTGCACTGACCAGTGATCTATAACTGGTTCAACAAAGACCATGGTTTGTGCTATCCTGTCTGTGGGAAGCGCAAATAAAAGATTCCTTGCTGCTAATCGGAAGAGTAGCCCATGTAGTGGCGACAGCGGGTTTCCTCTCAAAATCTGTGTGGTCCTTAACCATATGTTTGACGCCATATAACCGTAAATAAAATGTGTTGAGTGCGTCGTTAAATAAAACATTTCTTTCTTTCTTTCCGACTAATAAAATATTTCTACGATTAAACTTACATATATTAAATATATTTTCTTGTTTAGAATATCAGTGTATGTATATTCAGTGTGTTTCTGATCATCTTAATATTTGTAATAAGCACAAACTGGATTTTGTCTTTAACTAATTTCGTACGTACGAAAAAAAAAAATTGAAATTTAACCAGGTACAAATATTAGAACGATCAGAAACATGTTTAATATACAGCCACTAATATGTTATGCAGAAAAAAATATATTTGATGTCTAAGGGCACTCGTTAAAAAGTCTATGTTAGTCGTTAACATCTTAAAAATTGCAGCAAACTCAGGAATGTCCCTTTAATGGACTGTGTAAGTAATTTAAGCCTTAAAAGCCGAAGTTACTAGAACGAAAGAGTAACAGTAATTTCTCTCATCTTCGGGTATATTATTGGACAGAGCTATCCCATGAAAGAAAGCTATGTAAGAAATTTCTTTCTCACACACCCGTTGGTGAGAACATCATGCGTTAATTTTGATAACACATGGTTGTTTACACACGTACGTGTGTTAACAATTTCAAGAAATACGACTGGCTGCTCCAAAGTGATAACCAGGTCACCACTGCCATACATCCAATGAAAAACTACACGACAAAAATCGATTACACTGTGACGTATAGATAACGTGGCAATCATGTATCTGTGACGCGTAAGTCAGCTACAAATGCAACGGCTGTAAATAACTTTTAGTCGAAACAGATGTTAAAATTTGCTTTAAACCTGGGGTTTTTTTTTAGGATATGTAACAAATAGAATAATACATTCGTGTCCGTTAGATACCATTTCTCTCACAACTCGTTTAAAAACGTATCAAACTCCCTTTCCACTCGTTAAATACATTTTTTTTAAAGTCGTGAGATAAATAGTATCTAACGGCCACTCATGTATTATTCTCCATATACACAACCTCTTTATTAGAAATGACAATTTCAACAATAGACAATAAATAGGCCAACGTTTTTCATATAACTCGACTAATATTCAGTATTTATAAATTCATGTTGACATTAATTCTTAATACTATTTTAGTGCGTGCTGTAAATTCAAATACATAATAAAATATCAGATATTTGCAATCTATTAATTATGTTATAATTGCATATAATTTGGAATCAACTTAAACAGATAGTAACCCAGTAATAAGACCACCCCTCTAATAAGACAATATTTATTAAGTCCCATTAAGGCTCAAGCAAGCTATCCCGAACAAACACCTCAGCTATCTCGATTGTCTGTCCAGGACAGTGGGTCAGTGGTTAGTGAGAGAGGAGAAGGTGTAGTGGTCTTACACCTACCCACTGAGTCGTTAAAACTTGCTCTGGGTGGGGGCAAATGCTGGGCTGCGAACCATTATGTCCGATGGCTTAACCACGACACAGCCGAGGCCGGTCATGCTCAACAAATTGGTATTTAAAACAACACAAATAAGGAAAAACAAGCAAATTAGTATTTGATTCAGGATACATCGACACATTTTAAACCAAGACTATTTGATATCTAACATAGAGTTATTATGACACGTTTTCAACCGCAGAAAGGGAGAGATGCACTTAGATGCAGAGAGAGAGAGAGAGAGAGCAAGAGCACACACCACTGTTTTAGACCAGTTGCTGAGCACTGGAGAGAGGAGAGAGAGAGAAAAAGAGGAAGAGAAGAGTAAGAAAAACAAAACAAAACAAAACAAAAAAGTTTGTTCACTTAATCATCGGCTGTTGGATGTAAAACATTTAGTAATTATGACAGGTTTAGTAATTATCAGAGGAAACCCGCTATACTAAACAAATTTCAACCGCAGAAAGGGATATATGCACTTATATGCAATTTCCCACAGACAGCAAAGCACACACCACTGATTTAGACCAGTTGCTGTGCACTGGATGGAAGGGGGGCAAAAATGTCAGTTGAATGGATCCACCGAGGTGATTCGATCCCACGACGCAAACAGCGCAATTGAGCACTCAACCGACTGTGCTAAATCACGTTCACTAATTACATTAACCCCAGTCTGTAGACCGATCACATTACATGATTGTCTGGGTAAACGGTTCGTCACATTTATTTCAAGTTATTTTCTTGCGTATATTCAATTAAGGTTCAAGCACGCTGTCCTGGGCACACACCTCAGCTATCTGGGCTGTCTTATCCAGGACAGTGCAATAGTAACTGTTGTTAGTTGTTTAGTTATTAGTGAGAGAGAATAGTGTGTAGTGGCCTTACACCTACTCATTCAGCCCTTAAGAGCTCGCTCGTGGTGGGAGCCGGTACCATGCTATGAACCCTGTACCTACCAGCCTGTAGTCCGATGACTTAACCACGACGCAACAATGTGACGAACGGAAATGTTATTACACTGTGATCTCTCGCAGGTGGGTGATAAAAATAGAATACTAAATTCGTGGCCGTTTGATACCATTTATCTTACAACTCGTTCCTTAAAAACGTATCCAACTCGCTTTCGCTCGTTAGATACGTTTTTATGCAACTCATTGTAAGATAAATAGTATCAAACGGCCACTCTTTTAGTATCATGTATAAATATAACGAAAACCGTTTTCACCAGAAAATATTTTACATTAGCTAATAACTATTATTCGTGCTTTTAAACAATCTAATTTGAAGGTGGACAAAGGCCATGGTATGTGCTATCCTATCTTTTGGATGGTGCATATAAAAGATATCTTGCTACTAATGGAAAAAAGGGTAGCTGGTTTCCTCTCTAAGACTATGTTTGACATCCAGTAGCCGATTATTAATAAATTAATGTGTTATAGTGGTGTTGTTAAAGAAAACAAACCTTTGTTTTTTTTAAAAGTGGAAACAAAAACAACTGCAGTACTATACTTACTGTACGAAAGAAAACTGGATATCCACCTCACAACATAGGTCTCGACATTTGTTCCGTTTCGAGTGACGTGTTTGTTGCCAGTTCACCACGTTATCGATAACTTGATAACGAACAAGAGCATGTCAATATAATATACTGATAGGAAAAAAGTGAACACGTGGGATTGACAGTGGATTTGACTCACTATGTATAGGGTAATGTCTGAGTAACTCTCCATTCCTGAACAATAATGGAGACGAGGCACGCTAGGGCCGAGCCCCATTATTTTTCAGGAATGGAGAGTTACGAAGATATTCCCCTACTTAAAATACACCACTAAATAATAATTTTATGTGAATATATGTTAGTATGGAGTTTAACACCAAAGATGTTGGTGGGTTAATTAAGTAGGGTTTCATCTCTCCATTACTGAAAAATAATGGAGCGTTGAGACAATACTGTGACTTCGCAGGTGTATTTTAATATCTTAGAGGAAGGAAGAAGAAGGATTTAACGACGCACTCAACACATTTTATTTACGGTTATATGGCGTCAGACATATGGTTAAGGACCACATTAGATATAGAGGATCCTCCCCGAGTGTCTTGTGATATTATCATAATTTATTACCTTTTAGATAAATTTCAGGCGCTTTGATTGGTCAATAGCTAATGCATACCAAACGTACTCAGTGACATTTGCGGGATAATACAGGATTTACGGGGAAAATACAGAATTTGCTGGGGTGTACGAAATGACACGTGGTTTGCTCGACTGGTTGTATGAAAATACAATCTGCTGATGAGACCGACGAAATTATCTCCAACACGCCCCGCTGATTAAATGTGTTAAAAGTTTCGAATTCATTATGAATGGAAATACCACAACACAAAATGCGCTATTCGTGTATTAGATTTACTTTTGCGTGCAAAACTAGTCTTACGATGTTTTGTGAAACTGGGCCCTGTTATCTGTGTTATCAGTGCCTACAATGTCCGCCCAGAAGGACAAACTATAGCTCAGGACAGATGAACAGCACCGTCTGCACCTATAGCTAGCGACCGGCATCGGTGGCGTCGTCGTGGTTAGGCCATCGTTCTAGGTACTGGGTTCGGATCCCAGTCGAGGCATGTAAACCACTTGCACCGACCAGTGATCCATAACTGGTTCAACGAAGGCTATCCTGCCTGTGGGAAGCGCAAATAAAAGATCCCTTGCTGCATGTCGTAAAAGAGTAGCCTATGTGGCGACAGCGGTTTCCTCTAAAAAAAACAGTGTCAGAATGACCATATGTTTGACGTCCAATAGCCGATGATAAGATAGAAAATCAATGTGCTCTAGTGGCGTCATTAAATAAAACAAACTTTACTTTACTATAGCTAGCGACAGTTGTACACTTAACATGATCAGCTGAACATGTTTAGTACAAAGCAGAGTGTGTCATCTCTAACCATCGACCGTAATGCGGTGTTTGTGTTGACTCGGGTGTAGCCAGCAGTGATATGTCGCACAATGCGGTGTTTACACAGTTCGTCTCTTTATTGATGTCAGTTTAATGGCCATGCTTATATTCAGGTGAACGTGTATTAAAGGGACATTCCTGAGTTTGCTGCATTTTTAAAGATGCTGTCGACTTTTAACGATTGTAATTACATATCAAATTAGTGGCTGTATATTAAACGTGTTTCGGATCATACTATATTTGTACCAGGTTAAATTTCATCTTATTTCCTAAACTATTATTTTTTCGTACGTACGAAACTATTTGAAGAAAAAATCCAGTTTGGGCTTCTTACAAATATTAAGACGACCAGAAACAAATTGTAAAATACAGACACTGATATTCTAAACAAACAAAAAATATTTAATATGTAAGTTTAATCGTAGAAATATTTTAATAGTCGAAATCATCTTACAACGCAGAAAACACAGGAATGTCTCTTTAAAAGCGAATGCTAAAATATAGCACTGCGTCACCTGTTACCGTGTTAGAACTTATGCTAATTATCACGAACATATTTTAAGTAATAACTTAACATACGTTTTACAGGTTCTACAAATTAGTACAACACAACAAATATGTTTGTTCAGCTGCGGGTGTTCCAATTTGTTTTCTCGATACGATTACAACATAATCATAAACGTTTAAAGGGACATACCCTAGTTTTTAAACACTAACGCATATTTTTGACTATTATAACCGTTTTTTATAACTTAAATCATACTTTAGTTATATTTTATTGTTAGATTATCAATTTCCGTACATTCGAAGTGTTTTTGGTAATCCTGGTGTTTTTAATATCACAACATGCATTTGTCATATTTTTAAAAACGCACGTGCGTCTGAGAAGTAACAGTTATGGAGTAGAGTTCTAGTTTATTTTTAGAGGATATTTCACCATTTCAAAGTCACATACTCACGTTTCACTCAATTGTAACTTTATCCAAATGTGTTACAGCTTTGTAGATTAACTAAACTTAGTGTTAATTTTCACGGGTTGAAACTAGGGTCTGTCCCTTTAAAACACGCAAGATAATAAGGCGCTAAAATTGTCTCCCTTGCGAAACACAGGGTTTGAAATGATTTCAGGGTGAAACCAACCGGAATCCTTGTTGACACTCTTAATACGTAGTACCCAAACAACTAACAAAAAACCTTTAAATACCTTGCATAGTTACATTTGTTTAAAAAAAAAAATCAAATAATTTATTTTAGGAATTTGATGTTATGTTATGTTGTGTTGTGTTGTGTTGCGTTGCGTTGCGCTGCTGCGCTGCGCTGCTGCTGCTGCTGTGCTGTGCTGTGCTGTGCTGTGCTGTGCTGTGCTGTGCTGTGCTGTGCTATGCTATGCTATGCTATGCTATGCTATGCTATGCTATGCTATGCTATGTGCTGTTGACTGCCAGTAATACAGTCACATTTCATAAAGTACTATGGGGTGACACTTTTAGTTGACTGCCAGTAATACAGTCACATTTCATAAAGTACTATGGGGTGACACTTTTAGTTGACTGCCAGTAATACAGTCACATTTCACATAAAGTATGGAGTGACACTTTTAGTTGACTGCCAGTAATACAGTCACATTTCATAAAGTACTATGAGGTGACACTTTTAGTTGACTGCCAGTAATACAGTCACATTTCATAAAGTACTATGGAGTGACACTTTTAGTTGACTGCCAGTAATACAGTCACATTTCATAAAGTACTATGGAGTGACACTTTTAGTTGACTGCCAGTAATACAGTCACATTTCATAAACTATGGAGTGACACTTTTAGTTGACTGCCAGTAATACAGTCACATTTCATAAAGTACTATGGAGTGACACTTTTAGTTGACTGCCAGTAATACAGTCACATTTCATAAAGTACTATGGAGTGACACTTTTAGTTGACTGCCAGTAATACAGTCACATTTCATAAAGTATGGAGTGACACTTTTAGTTGACTGCCAGTAATACAGTCACATTTCATAAAGTATGGAGTGACACTTTTAGTTGACTGCCAGTAATACAGTCACATTTCATAAAGTATGGAGTGACACTTTTAGTTGACTGCCAGTAATACAGCCACATTTCATAAAGTATGGAGTGACACTTTTAGTTGACTGCCAGTAATACAGTCACATTTCACATGGAGTGACACAGTTTCATAATAAGTCACATTTCATAAACTATGGAGTGACACTTTTAGTTGACTGCCAGTAATACAGTCACATTTCATAAAGTATGGAGTGACACTTTTAGTTGACTGCCAGTAATACAGTCACATTTCATAAAGTATGGAGTGACACTTTTAGTTGACTGCCAGTAATACAGCCACATTTCATAAAGTATGGAGTGACACTTTTAGTTGACTGCCAGTAATACAGTCACATTTCATAAAGTATGGAGTGACACTTTTAGTTGACTGCCAGTAATACAGTCACATTTCATAAAGTATGGAGTGACACTTTTAGTTGACTGCCAGTAATACAGCCACATTTCATAAAGTATGGGGTGACACTTTTAGTTGACTGCCAGTAATACAGTCACATTTCATAAGAGTAGAGAGAGAGAGAGAGAGAGAGTTGACTGAGAGAGAGGTATGTATGTGTATGTATGTGTATATGTGCGTGTGCGTGTGTGGGTGCGTGTAGCTACAATTTCAACTTTATAGCAATACAGTTTACATATTTATTTTTACATTAATTACAATTAGGTCAATGGTAATCTGACGTCTGTCGTGGTATATAACTAGTTAGCAACCTGCCAATCAGACCAATTTGGGTCAAGCACTAATGAAATATGTTAGGAACAATCAAGGAAACAGTGTAGTTTAATTGTTGCCACGGGTACTGCAGGCGTCTTAACGAGTACACCATGGCAACTATATGTTACTACATGGATACGTGTTTATTAACATATATCTCATAAATATCCATTTTTATACATGAATTAAAAACCCAGGGGGGGGGGGGGGGGGGGGGGCTAGGTTGACAGC
>NW_024535498.1:0-10751 GCF_016097555.1 Gigantopelta aegis
TACCATTGCCAGGTTGAGTTGAAACCAACAGGTAAACCTCTACGTTCATAGATCGATTGCCTGTACGTACCGTTTTGAAATACCATTGCCAGGTTGAGTTGAAACCAACAGGTAAACCTCTACGTTCATAGATCGATTGCCTGTACGTACCGTTTTGAAATACCATTGCCAGGTTGAGTTGAAACCAACAGGTAAACCTCTACGTTCATAGATCGATTGCCTGTACGTACCGTTTTGAAATACCATTGCCAGGTTGAGTTGAAACCAACAGGTAAACCTCTACGTTCATAGATCGATTGCCTGTACGTACCGTTTTGAAATACCATTGCCAGGTTGAGTTGAAACCAACAGGTAAACCTCTACGTTCATAGATCGATTGCCTGTACGTACCGTTTTGAAATACCATTGCCAGGTTGAGTTGAAACCAACAGGTAAACCTCTACGTTCATAGATCGATTGCCTGTACGTACCGTTTTGAAATACCATTGCCAGGTTGAGTTGAAACCAACAGGTAAACCTCTACGTTCATAGATCGATTGCCTGTACGTACCGTTTTGAAATACCATTGCCAGGTTGAGTTGAAACCAACAGGTAAACCTCTACGTTCATAGATCGATTGCCTGTACGTACCGTTTTGAAATACCATTGCCAGGTTGAGTTGAAACCAACAGGTAAACCTCTACGTTCATAGATCGATTGCCTGTACGTACCGTTTTGAAATACCATTGCCAGGTTGAGTTGAAACCAACAGGTAAACCTCTACGTTCATAGATCGATTGCCTGTACGTACCGTTTTGAAATACCATTGCCAGGTTGAGTTGAAACCAACAGGTAAACCTCTACGTTCATAGATCGATTGCCTGTACGTACCGTTTTGAAATACCATTGCCAGGTTGAGTTGAAACCAACAGGTAAACCTCTACGTTCATAGATCGATTGCCTGTACGTACCGTTTTGAAATACCATTGCCAGGTTGAGTTGAAACCAACAGGTAAACCTCTACGTTCATAGATCGATTGCCTGTACGTACCGTTTTGAAATACCATTGCCAGGTTGAGTTGAAACCAACAGGTAAACCTCTACGTTCATAGATCGATTGCCTGTACGTACCGTTTTGAAATACCATTGCCAGGTTGAGTTGAAACCAACAGGTAAACCTCTACGTTCATAGATCGATTGCCTGTACGTACCGTTTTGAAATACCATTGCCAGGTTGAGTTGAAACCAACAGGTAAACCTCTACGTTCATAGATCGATTGCCTGTACGTACCGTTTTGAAATACCATTGCCAGGTTGAGTTGAAACCAACAGGTAAACCTCTACGTTCATAGATCGATTGCCTGTACGTACCGTTTTGAAATACCATTGCCAGGTTGAGTTGAAACCAACAGGTAAACCTCTACGTTCATAGATCGATTGCCTGTACGTACCGTTTTGAAATACCATTGCCAGGTTGAGTTGAAACCAACAGGTAAACCTCTACGTTCATAGATCGATTGCCTGTACGTACCGTTTTGAAATACCATTGCCAGGTTGAGTTGAAACCAACAGGTAAACCTCTACGTTCATAGATCGATTGCCTGTACGTACCGTTTTGAAATACCATTGCCAGGTTGAGTTGAAACCAACAGGTAAACCTCTACGTTCATAGATCGATTGCCTGTACGTACCGTTTTGAAATACCATTGCCAGGTTGAGTTGAAACCAACAGGTAAACCTCTACGTTCATAGATCGATTGCCTGTACGTACCGTTTTGAAATACCATTGCCAGGTTGAGTTGAAACCAACAGGTAAACCTCTACGTTCATAGATCGATTGCCTGTACGTACCGTTTTGAAATACCATTGCCAGGTTGAGTTGAAACCAACAGGTAAACCTCTACGTTCATAGATCGATTGCCTGTACGTACCGTTTTGAAATACCATTGCCAGGTTGAGTTGAAACCAACAGGTAAACCTCTACGTTCATAGATCGATTGCCTGTACGTACCGTTTTGAAATACCATTGCCAGGTTGAGTTGAAACCAACAGGTAAACCTCTACGTTCATAGATCGATTGCCTGTACGTACCGTTTTGAAATACCATTGCCAGGTTGAGTTGAAACCAACAGGTAAACCTCTACGTTCATAGATCGATTGCCTGTACGTACCGTTTTGAAATACCATTGCCAGGTTGAGTTGAAACCAACAGGTAAACCTCTACGTTCATAGATCGATTGCCTGTACGTACCGTTTTGAAATACCATTGCCAGGTTGAGTTGAAACCAACAGGTAAACCTCTACGTTCATAGATCGATTGCCTGTACGTACCGTTTTGAAATACCATTGCCAGGTTGAGTTGAAACCAACAGGTAAACCTCTACGTTCATAGATCGATTGCCTGTACGTACCGTTTTGAAATACCATTGCCAGGTTGAGTTGAAACCAACAGGTAAACCTCTACGTTCATAGATCGATTGCCTGTACGTACCGTTTTGAAATACCATTGCCAGGTTGAGTTGAAACCAACAGGTAAACCTCTACGTTCATAGATCGATTGCCTGTACGTACCGTTTTGAAATACCATTGCCAGGTTGAGTTGAAACCAACAGGTAAACCTCTACGTTCATAGATCGATTGCCTGTACGTACCGTTTTGAAATACCATTGCCAGGTTGAGTTGAAACCAACAGGTAAACCTCTACGTTCATAGATCGATTGCCTGTACGTACCGTTTTGAAATACCATTGCCAGGTTGAGTTGAAACCAACAGGTAAACCTCTACGTTCATAGATCGATTGCCTGTACGTACCGTTTTGAAATACCATTGCCAGGTTGAGTTGAAACCAACAGGTAAACCTCTACGTTCATAGATCGATTGCCTGTACGTACCGTTTTGAAATACCATTGCCAGGTTGAGTTGAAACCAACAGGTAAACCTCTACGTTCATAGATCGATTGCCTGTACGTACCGTTTTGAAATACCATTGCCAGGTTGAGTTGAAACCAACAGGTAAACCTCTACGTTCATAGATCGATTGCCTGTACGTACCGTTTTGAAATACCATTGCCAGGTTGAGTTGAAACCAACAGGTAAACCTCTACGTTCATAGATCGATTGCCTGTACGTACCGTTTTGAAATACCATTGCCAGGTTGAGTTGAAACCAACAGGTAAACCTCTACGTTCATAGATCGATTGCCTGTACGTACCGTTTTGAAATACCATTGCCAGGTTGAGTTGAAACCAACAGGTAAACCTCTACGTTCATAGATCGATTGCCTGTACGTACCGTTTTGAAATACCATTGCCAGGTTGAGTTGAAACCAACAGGTAAACCTCTACGTTCATAGATCGATTGCCTGTACGTACCGTTTTGAAATACCATTGCCAGGTTGAGTTGAAACCAACAGGTAAACCTCTACGTTCATAGATCGATTGCCTGTACGTACCGTTTTGAAATACCATTGCCAGGTTGAGTTGAAACCAACAGGTAAACCTCTACGTTCATAGATCGATTGCCTGTACGTACCGTTTTGAAATACCATTGCCAGGTTGAGTTGAAACCAACAGGTAAACCTCTACGTTCATAGATCGATTGCCTGTACGTACCGTTTTGAAATACCATTGCCAGGTTGAGTTGAAACCAACAGGTAAACCTCTACGTTCATAGATCGATTGCCTGTACGTACCGTTTTGAAATACCATTGCCAGGTTGAGTTGAAACCAACAGGTAAACCTCTACGTTCATAGATCGATTGCCTGTACGTACCGTTTTGAAATACCATTGCCAGGTTGAGTTGAAACCAACAGGTAAACCTCTACGTTCATAGATCGATTGCCTGTACGTACCGTTTTGAAATACCATTGCCAGGTTGAGTTGAAACCAACAGGTAAACCTCTACGTTCATAGATCGATTGCCTGTACGTACCGTTTTGAAATACCATTGCCAGGTTGAGTTGAAACCAACAGGTAAACCTCTACGTTCATAGATCGATTGCCTGTACGTACCGTTTTGAAATACCATTGCCAGGTTGAGTTGAAACCAACAGGTAAACCTCTACGTTCATAGATCGATTGCCTGTACGTACCGTTTTGAAATACCATTGCCAGGTTGAGTTGAAACCAACAGGTAAACCTCTACGTTCATAGATCGATTGCCTGTACGTACCGTTTTGAAATACCATTGCCAGGTTGAGTTGAAACCAACAGGTAAACCTCTACGTTCATAGATCGATTGCCTGTACGTACCGTTTTGAAATACCATTGCCAGGTTGAGTTGAAACCAACAGGTAAACCTCTACGTTCATAGATCGATTGCCTGTACGTACCGTTTTGAAATACCATTGCCAGGTTGAGTTGAAACCAACAGGTAAACCTCTACGTTCATAGATCGATTGCCTGTACGTACCGTTTTGAAATACCATTGCCAGGTTGAGTTGAAACCAACAGGTAAACCTCTACGTTCATAGATCGATTGCCTGTACGTACCGTTTTGAAATACCATTGCCAGGTTGAGTTGAAACCAACAGGTAAACCTCTACGTTCATAGATCGATTGCCTGTACGTACCGTTTTGAAATACCATTGCCAGGTTGAGTTGAAACCAACAGGTAAACCTCTACGTTCATAGATCGATTGCCTGTACGTACCGTTTTGAAATACCATTGCCAGGTTGAGTTGAAACCAACAGGTAAACCTCTACGTTCATAGATCGATTGCCTGTACGTACCGTTTTGAAATACCATTGCCAGGTTGAGTTGAAACCAACAGGTAAACCTCTACGTTCATAGATCGATTGCCTGTACGTACCGTTTTGAAATACCATTGCCAGGTTGAGTTGAAACCAACAGGTAAACCTCTACGTTCATAGATCGATTGCCTGTACGTACCGTTTTGAAATACCATTGCCAGGTTGAGTTGAAACCAACAGGTAAACCTCTACGTTCATAGATCGATTGCCTGTACGTACCGTTTTGAAATACCATTGCCAGGTTGAGTTGAAACCAACAGGTAAACCTCTACGTTCATAGATCGATTGCCTGTACGTACCGTTTTGAAATACCATTGCCAGGTTGAGTTGAAACCAACAGGTAAACCTCTACGTTCATAGATCGATTGCCTGTACGTACCGTTTTGAAATACCATTGCCAGGTTGAGTTGAAACCAACAGGTAAACCTCTACGTTCATAGATCGATTGCCTGTACGTACCGTTTTGAAATACCATTGCCAGGTTGAGTTGAAACCAACAGGTAAACCTCTACGTTCATAGATCGATTGCCTGTACGTACCGTTTTGAAATACCATTGCCAGGTTGAGTTGAAACCAACAGGTAAACCTCTACGTTCATAGATCGATTGCCTGTACGTACCGTTTTGAAATACCATTGCCAGGTTGAGTTGAAACCAACAGGTAAACCTCTACGTTCATAGATCGATTGCCTGTACGTACCGTTTTGAAATACCATTGCCAGGTTGAGTTGAAACCAACAGGTAAACCTCTACGTTCATAGATCGATTGCCTGTACGTACCGTTTTGAAATACCATTGCCAGGTTGAGTTGAAACCAACAGGTAAACCTCTACGTTCATAGATCGATTGCCTGTACGTACCGTTTTGAAATACCATTGCCAGGTTGAGTTGAAACCAACAGGTAAACCTCTACGTTCATAGATCGATTGCCTGTACGTACCGTTTTGAAATACCATTGCCAGGTTGAGTTGAAACCAACAGGTAAACCTCTACGTTCATAGATCGATTGCCTGTACGTACCGTTTTGAAATACCATTGCCAGGTTGAGTTGAAACCAACAGGTAAACCTCTACGTTCATAGATCGATTGCCTGTACGTACCGTTTTGAAATACCATTGCCAGGTTGAGTTGAAACCAACAGGTAAACCTCTACGTTCATAGATCGATTGCCTGTACGTACCGTTTTGAAATACCATTGCCAGGTTGAGTTGAAACCAACAGGTAAACCTCTACGTTCATAGATCGATTGCCTGTACGTACCGTTTTGAAATACCATTGCCAGGTTGAGTTGAAACCAACAGGTAAACCTCTACGTTCATAGATCGATTGCCTGTACGTACCGTTTTGAAATACCATTGCCAGGTTGAGTTGAAACCAACAGGTAAACCTCTACGTTCATAGATCGATTGCCTGTACGTACCGTTTTGAAATACCATTGCCAGGTTGAGTTGAAACCAACAGGTAAACCTCTACGTTCATAGATCGATTGCCTGTACGTACCGTTTTGAAATACCATTGCCAGGTTGAGTTGAAACCAACAGGTAAACCTCTACGTTCATAGATCGATTGCCTGTACGTACCGTTTTGAAATACCATTGCCAGGTTGAGTTGAAACCAACAGGTAAACCTCTACGTTCATAGATCGATTGCCTGTACGTACCGTTTTGAAATACCATTGCCAGGTTGAGTTGAAACCAACAGGTAAACCTCTACGTTCATAGATCGATTGCCTGTACGTACCGTTTTGAAATACCATTGCCAGGTTGAGTTGAAACCAACAGGTAAACCTCTACGTTCATAGATCGATTGCCTGTACGTACCGTTTTGAAATACCATTGCCAGGTTGAGTTGAAACCAACAGGTAAACCTCTACGTTCATAGATCGATTGCCTGTACGTACCGTTTTGAAATACCATTGCCAGGTTGAGTTGAAACCAACAGGTAAACCTCTACGTTCATAGATCGATTGCCTGTACGTACCGTTTTGAAATACCATTGCCAGGTTGAGTTGAAACCAACAGGTAAACCTCTACGTTCATAGATCGATTGCCTGTACGTACCGTTTTGAAATACCATTGCCAGGTTGAGTTGAAACCAACAGGTAAACCTCTACGTTCATAGATCGATTGCCTGTACGTACCGTTTTGAAATACCATTGCCAGGTTGAGTTGAAACCAACAGGTAAACCTCTACGTTCATAGATCGATTGCCTGTACGTACCGTTTTGAAATACCATTGCCAGGTTGAGTTGAAACCAACAGGTAAACCTCTACGTTCATAGATCGATTGCCTGTACGTACCGTTTTGAAATACCATTGCCAGGTTGAGTTGAAACCAACAGGTAAACCTCTACGTTCATAGATCGATTGCCTGTACGTACCGTTTTGAAATACCATTGCCAGGTTGAGTTGAAACCAACAGGTAAACCTCTACGTTCATAGATCGATTGCCTGTACGTACCGTTTTGAAATACCATTGCCAGGTTGAGTTGAAACCAACAGGTAAACCTCTACGTTCATAGATCGATTGCCTGTACGTACCGTTTTGAAATACCATTGCCAGGTTGAGTTGAAACCAACAGGTAAACCTCTACGTTCATAGATCGATTGCCTGTACGTACCGTTTTGAAATACCATTGCCAGGTTGAGTTGAAACCAACAGGTAAACCTCTACGTTCATAGATCGATTGCCTGTACGTACCGTTTTGAAATACCATTGCCAGGTTGAGTTGAAACCAACAGGTAAACCTCTACGTTCATAGATCGATTGCCTGTACGTACCGTTTTGAAATACCATTGCCAGGTTGAGTTGAAACCAACAGGTAAACCTCTACGTTCATAGATCGATTGCCTGTACGTACCGTTTTGAAATACCATTGCCAGGTTGAGTTGAAACCAACAGGTAAACCTCTACGTTCATAGATCGATTGCCTGTACGTACCGTTTTGAAATACCATTGCCAGGTTGAGTTGAAACCAACAGGTAAACCTCTACGTTCATAGATCGATTGCCTGTACGTACCGTTTTGAAATACCATTGCCAGGTTGAGTTGAAACCAACAGGTAAACCTCTACGTTCATAGATCGATTGCCTGTACGTACCGTTTTGAAATACCATTGCCAGGTTGAGTTGAAACCAACAGGTAAACCTCTACGTTCATAGATCGATTGCCTGTACGTACCGTTTTGAAATACCATTGCCAGGTTGAGTTGAAACCAACAGGTAAACCTCTACGTTCATAGATCGATTGCCTGTACGTACCGTTTTGAAATACCATTGCCAGGTTGAGTTGAAACCAACAGGTAAACCTCTACGTTCATAGATCGATTGCCTGTACGTACCGTTTTGAAATACCATTGCCAGGTTGAGTTGAAACCAACAGGTAAACCTCTACGTTCATAGATCGATTGCCTGTACGTACCGTTTTGAAATACCATTGCCAGGTTGAGTTGAAACCAACAGGTAAACCTCTACGTTCATAGATCGATTGCCTGTACGTACCGTTTTGAAATACCATTGCCAGGTTGAGTTGAAACCAACAGGTAAACCTCTACGTTCATAGATCGATTGCCTGTACGTACCGTTTTGAAATACCATTGCCAGGTTGAGTTGAAACCAACAGGTAAACCTCTACGTTCATAGATCGATTGCCTGTACGTACCGTTTTGAAATACCATTGCCAGGTTGAGTTGAAACCAACAGGTAAACCTCTACGTTCATAGATCGATTGCCTGTACGTACCGTTTTGAAATACCATTGCCAGGTTGAGTTGAAACCAACAGGTAAACCTCTACGTTCATAGATCGATTGCCTGTACGTACCGTTTTGAAATACCATTGCCAGGTTGAGTTGAAACCAACAGGTAAACCTCTACGTTCATAGATCGATTGCCTGTACGTACCGTTTTGAAATACCATTGCCAGGTTGAGTTGAAACCAACAGGTAAACCTCTACGTTCATAGATCGATTGCCTGTACGTACCGTTTTGAAATACCATTGCCAGGTTGAGTTGAAACCAACAGGTAAACCTCTACGTTCATAGATCGATTGCCTGTACGTACCGTTTTGAAATACCATTGCCAGGTTGAGTTGAAACCAACAGGTAAACCTCTACGTTCATAGATCGATTGCCTGTACGTACCGTTTTGAAATACCATTGCCAGGTTGAGTTGAAACCAACAGGTAAACCTCTACGTTCATAGATCGATTGCCTGTACGTACCGTTTTGAAATACCATTGCCAGGTTGAGTTGAAACCAACAGGTAAACCTCTACGTTCATAGATCGATTGCCTGTACGTACCGTTTTGAAATACCATTGCCAGGTTGAGTTGAAACCAACAGGTAAACCTCTACGTTCATAGATCGATTGCCTGTACGTACCGTTTTGAAATACCATTGCCAGGTTGAGTTGAAACCAACAGGTAAACCTCTACGTTCATAGATCGATTGCCTGTACGTACCGTTTTGAAATACCATTGCCAGGTTGAGTTGAAACCAACAGGTAAACCTCTACGTTCATAGATCGATTGCCTGTACGTACCGTTTTGAAATACCATTGCCAGGTTGAGTTGAAACCAACAGGTAAACCTCTACGTTCATAGATCGATTGCCTGTACGTACCGTTTTGAAATACCATTGCCAGGTTGAGTTGAAACCAACAGGTAAACCTCTACGTTCATAGATCGATTGCCTGTACGTACCGTTTTGAAATACCATTGCCAGGTTGAGTTGAAACCAACAGGTAAACCTCTACGTTCATAGATCGATTGCCTGTACGTACCGTTTTGAAATACCATTGCCAGGTTGAGTTGAAACCAACAGGTAAACCTCTACGTTCATAGATCGATTGCCTGTACGTACCGTTTTGAAATACCATTGCCAGGTTGAGTTGAAACCAACAGGTAAACCTCTACGTTCATAGATCGATTGCCTGTACGTACCGTTTTGAAATACCATTGCCAGGTTGAGTTGAAACCAACAGGTAAACCTCTACGTTCATAGATCGATTGCCTGTACGTACCGTTTTGAAATACCATTGCCAGGTTGAGTTGAAACCAACAGGTAAACCTCTACGTTCATAGATCGATTGCCTGTACGTACCGTTTTGAAATACCATTGCCAGGTTGAGTTGAAACCAACAGGTAAACCTCTACGTTCATAGATCGATTGCCTGTACGTACCGTTTTGAAATACCATTGCCAGGTTGAGTTGAAACCAACAGAGTTGAAACCAACAGGTAAACCTCTACGTTCATAGATCGATTGCCTGTACGTACCGTTTTGAAATACCATTGCCAGGTTGAGTTGAAACCAACAGGTAAACCTCTACGTTCATAGATCGATTGCCTGTACGTACCGTTTTGAAATACCATTGCCAGGTTGAGTTGAAACCAACAGGTAAACCTCTACGTTCATAGATCGATTGCCTGTACGTACCGTTTTGAAATACCATTGCCAGGTTGAGTTGAAACCAACAGGTAAACCTCTACGTTCATAGATCGATTGCCTGTACGTACCGTTTTGAAATACCATTGCCAGGTTGAGTTGAAACCAACAGGTAAACCTCTACGTTCATAGATCGATTGCCTGTACGTACCGTTTTGAAATACCATTGCCAGGTTGAGTTGAAACCAACAGGTAAACCTCTACGTTCATAGATCGATTGCCTGTACGTACCGTTTTGAAATACCATTGCCAGGTTGAGTTGAAACCAACAGGTAAACCTCTACGTTCATAGATCGATTGCCTGTACGTACCGTTTTGAAATACCATTGCCAGGTTGAGTTGAAACCAACAGGTAAACCTCTACGTTCATAGATCGATTGCCTGTACGTACCGTTTTGAAATACCATTGCCAGGTTGAGTTGAAACCAACAGGTAAACCTCTACGTTCATAGATCGATTGCCTGTACGTACCGTTTTGAAATACCATTGCCAGGTTGAGTTGAAACCAACAGGTAAACCTCTACGTTCATAGATCGATTGCCTGTACGTACCGTTTTGAAATACCATTGCCAGGTTG
>NW_024535499.1:0-12952 GCF_016097555.1 Gigantopelta aegis
GCAATACCATCTCTTCCATCTGTTACATCATTTTTCACCTTCTACTTTCATCTACTAAAACCTTCAGTCCCCCAACTACAAATTCCAGGCCCATACAACATTACCCCCAAGGCAGTTTATACATTAACTGGTAAGGCCATTATTATTAGTAATGTCTAGTACTGATCTGCATCGATAACGACTGGATTGTAATGACTGTGTAGGTTTATACGCAAACCCTTCTAGTAGTCCTTGTGTATATCCACATGATCAAAGTGTACATTCAAATCAGCTTATACAACCTGTAACCATACATTTGTTGCTACTTGATATATATATGTTTATATATATATTGTTTGCAATTGTTGTTTGTGATATATATCCTTTAGAGTATTATAAATCCCCTCTAAAACTCTTTGTGTTATTTTATGCATAGAAACTGGAGGAGAGACAAGCTATATTGCAAAAAGTCAAAGTTCAGTGATGGAATCACATTTTGACCGTTGGCTTGAGGCACTTAAAATTGACACTATGTCCAGTGAAGAAAGTGACAAAGAAAATGATGAAGATATCTTGGTGGTGATACCTCTTTCTTGGAGATCTACAGAGTATGAGAAGTTACTGAAAATAATAGATAAGAACCGAGAGGAATGTCGATCATCACAAGCTAAGAGGCAACTTCTGAAGAGAGCTCAGAGGGCCTTTCTCATCTCGAAATCGACCAGATGATATTCCCAGATGGGACCTTAAACTTGCTTATAAACACATTATTATAGAAATTATATTTTATCATATATAACAGTGATGGTTTCTGCAATATGTTTCAATGATTTAAGGAAATATGACACAAATATGACATATAATTCAACTTTACTGTCAAATTTAACATAGCTAGATTAGCCAAGGATATGTCACCTTTCATTGCCCTGATAGGTGCTAGCTATTGTGCCCTACCTGCATCAGTAAATCTACAGTTTAGTTGGAACAATCCTTGATCCCAACATGTAAGAACATTTGACCTATACTTAATCAATAAATACAGGGATAAATGATACAGTATTGTTGTGTTTTATTCTAGTGCATATTGCAGAAGGGAAATAGTAGCTGCTATTTTTATTAATACTGGGTTATACCTAATAGGCAGTATTCATAGGGGCTCTTAGTTCTAATAATAATATCCAAAGTTTTTTTTTTTTTTTTAAATACTCTCAAAGCTTAAAACTCTCTCTTAAACACATCTTAATGAGAACAATGAGAGATTTATAATGACTTATTGTGGCTTTTTTGTTGCTTTCAGCTTTGCTATTCAGTTGGATTGCTTTTGGTGCTCGTAAATGAAATCAATATTATAAAAAAAATTGTCAAAAATATCATTGGTGTGGTTTGGATTTCAAATTATTATCTATTTCAAATTACTGAAAACGTTTATGTATAACACACAGTTAAGTTTCATCACTAATGTCCTTCAAGCTTATCTGCTGGTGTGTACTCTTCCTATGGTGAATGAGTTTAAATAGAATGGGTGTAATGACTTATACAATCAAATGATGCCGATTACGTATCAATATTATGCTTTTTAACTATTAGAGTGTGTAAGATTGAAAAAACAGATGAACATGTATCCAATGTGTATAAGAATACTCATATTATTCCTATAGTAACATTCTGTATGGTACCCCTTTTTCTTTTTTTACAACTTTGCATACGATTACCCGTAGTATATAATGATTCTCACATTGGAAAGGATAATAATTGTGTGTATGCTTATCACATTTTGGTTTGGGCAATGTCTCTTCTGCTACAGAAGGCATAATATAAAATGTAATTGTAATGACTTATTTAATAAGGCTTCATTTTACTCAGATAATATTACTAATAACATACATGGTCTCTTTTATGAATGTAGTATACATTTGTTGTTTTACTACTGAATGTTAAAATAGAGGTCTTGCAATATGTTCCATAATAATGTCAGAGTAATGTTACTGAATCAACACAACCTGTAACATATCACACTGTACATTGTAAATTGCAAAAATTTCAAATACTTAGTCATATCATTGATTGATTAACTTACTAGTCCCAATGTCTATCTAGCTTACGGCGCCCTATGCTATTCTTTTATAAGTCATTTTACGAAACAGAAACTCTATCAACACTAGATAAATGTACATTCCTCATATAGCCCGTTACCAAAAAAAAAATAAACAATACTACTGATAAAGTAGTGTGTGTTCTTACATACACATTATAAGTAAAGGTTGAATTGACATTGTACACACTATTATAGATATGAGGGAGTAACACGTGCACTTTTTACATCTTTGCTTTGGGCTGATCTTAAGGAAGCATTTGGGTATATTGCAAGTTTATACAAAATATATGAAGTAAATTTAATTTGTCTTTATTTTTTAAAGAAATGTTCAATTATAAAAAAATAGACAATAAGCATGTACTATCCTAGCCTCATACTCAGGCTTTCGGGGATTAGCCTGGTAACTACTGTTTGCGCTTGCGTTTAAGTTCAACAAATTTCTTGGAAAATAGTATACCTTAGGAATCCTCCGTTAACTATGACGTCAAATGTCATCAAAAAAACCCAGCCATTTATTTCGGTCATTTAATTTAAAAGTTGTAATTATGATGTCACTATATTGCATAAATTACAATAATTACGCGCATGCGCAAGCAGTAATTACCAGGCCTTCTTTCTTTCGCGAAAGTCTTGGGTCGAGGCTATTACTATACAATTACAATTACAATGCTGTTGTTATTGCATATTGTACATGCTCTTTGATGTTTCTTGTTAAGAGCTGAGACTTTTTTTTGTGAATATGAGTATGCATTTGTTTAATGTAATATATTGTTCTCATAATAGATGGAAAGAAATCATTACAATAATTTTATAGTAACATTTGATCATATGATGCTTTGAAGATAAACATGTTACTTACACAGGAGAAAACTACTCAAACACAAATGTAGAAAATGTTCCTTTTCTTAACATAATCTATTGACTTTTTAATTAATTATAATCCAAATTTTAATAACTTACTTGGTTATTTGGCTAATACTATTATTTCATTGCAATGACCTCAAAGTTTAAATACTTTTTAATAAAAAAGACAAAATAATGAAAAGTGTAAGTAAATATCTATTTATATACTATTTGCTTTCTTCTTTTTGATAAAAAAATATACTTAATACAGCTAAATTTTGTAAAAGAGCAAATGTGACATAAAATACACTGTCAAGTTCAATGTACACATATTACTAATCAATTGAGCTTAAATACTATTTTATTATGTTGTTTCTTGATAGATTCTATCTTTTGTCTTCTCACTTTGCTTTGACAACAGCGACTACACAAATAAACACTAAGTAGATGACAAAGCTCACAAAGATAGCATGCAAGCAAGAAAACTGAAAGCCTAGAGAAAACATATCACTTATTAATAGAGAGTTTAATAAGGGGGTTTTGCTGTCATTCTACCAATGCTCCTGATGCTTGTGCTCTGAATTGGTAAGTCACTACATGAATCATATCTAGAAGATTAAAAATATTCTTAATAAAGATCAACGAGGCACACGATCACAAAAACATACAATTTATAATAAAACGGACATCACGATATAATGATAAAATATCAATATACAATAATAATAATAATAATAATTAATATATTATTATAATTATAAACATTCATAGCCATAGACTATTATAATTTATAAAAAAGCGAGTCATTTCTAAAATAAACATTAAAATCATATGAGGTATGTTAAGAGAAATATAAACAGTAATGACATTATTATTATAAAAATAATAGCCTATAATTGTTGTGGTTGACTTTACTACTAAACACTGATTAGAACCATAAACCTTTCATAATTATTAGTGGTATCTAGAAGACTATGGTATAGAACGCTAGAAATAGTGGCGGGAAGGAAACTGGCGAAAGGATTGGAACAGGGATCAGTCTCAACCATCATCAAAGCACTCACAATTAGGGCTAAAGAATTTATTGGTTGTTATATCCTGATATGCTGATTAATGATTTTATCTTCACTCCTCAATTCACCTTCAAATGTTTTGTGAACTACCAGAATTCTTCATAACATTACATAAAGTAATTTTAAACCATGAACTATGATTAGTATTTAGTGCACAAATTTATGTTTAAGGGTGGAGGATGATATAGCAAAAATTGTATAATAATAATTGTACATTATAAACTTTAAATAATGAGTGGTAATGGTCACATAAACTTTCAGTGAAATATTGAACAGTGATAAATCAATGTATAACTAAAGTTGAAAATGATGGGTCATCTATAGATAACTAGCATTTTCTTTTTTAAAATATAGATTATAAAAGACATATTGCTTCTATCTAAAGTTGCTGTCATGATCTAAATTCAAAAATAAAAAAATATCAAGTCATATCTTTTGCAATGTGTTAATAAGAGGTAGACCTACATATATTCATTAATATAAACAATTTGTAACTGACATACTTCTCTATGACATGATTTTCTAATTGATTTCAGAACCAAACATTAATGCATTTATAAATTCAGTAGTGAGTACTGCAACTTAAGTATTTGACACTCATAGTAATTGTTTATTTTTATTAGAAACTTCATTTTCAAAACTTATAAATACTGAATTAACATTACAATCTATTATGTTGTGAGTGTTAGTTATGCCTAAACTTTATGCTTAGTAATTGAATAATCTTCCTAATTACAACTTATATTTTTTATTATGTGTATCATGACGTATACATGTAGTTATTCAAATCAAAATATATTTTAGAGCTTACCCAAAAATAGAGTCATACCAAGTGTAAAAACAAGTGACAAACCATCCTGCCCATATAACTATGTAGCTGACACAGCAAAAATTGAAGTCAGCACCAATAGTATGATATCTGCAGCCAGGAAAGCATTGTTTCTGATATAAAAAGATAGATAATATGTAATTAAAAGTCAGTAATTTAATTTACAATGGTAGGAATTTCAAGAGAGAAACTGTCATAGGCCTTTTCATAGGATCAATTTTATGCCTCATATATTTCATAAATAACCTACCATGATATAAGTTTCAACTTAATAATAATAGAAAATTACACAGTGATTAGGTCAACCTTAAAATTGGGTGAGTATATGGAAAATACATACAAGTATTAACTAGTTGGCAAACCATACAGCTGCATCTTACTGAATCTTGTGACAGAGCGTTACATTTATGTAACTACAGTTCAACATATGTTTATTGAAATATAATTGATTCTATGTTTCATGGATTAACTATTGAGCATAACATAACACATGGCTTCATTGGAAGCTAACTCAATATTGGACCTTGATAACCAAAACTTGTGCAGTTAAAATAATGGTAGCTATCTAGATGACTGTGATAAGTACTGATGTTCACTAGTCTAGAGATTCCTAATGTTACTGTTCTAGGTCATTATGGTAAGTGCTAATGTCAATAGTCTAAGCTTACTAATAGCATATCCTAGCTCACTAGGATAAATACTGATGTTTGTAGTCTGGTACTACTTGTTAGTTACAAGTTTATGGTATACAATATTGTTCACTTATAGCTAAAATGTTTGGCAATATTTGACACATGGCTTCATTGACTTTATCTTGGACTGTTCGTTACTAATGAAGCTGTGTTCATAAAACTCAATCTTATTGAATGTACATAACTCACATAACAATTATATACTGAACTGTATGCATCCATAATTATTAGTAGCATATGAACTGATTTAGTGGGTCAGTTGTATCTACTTCTCTACTAAGAGGTATTGATTTTAATTGAAGACAATTACATTGGTGGAATGAAAACCAGTGCATGAGATAATATAGTACCAGTGTAAGTGGCTTTTATCATTATGAGAATCCTTTTATGATCAGTAACCCATAACAAATTCTCAAGACGTGACACAAAAATTGATCTTTGATATCTTCATTATATTTTATTGTGACCATTCCAAATGAAATTTAATTATCAATACAAGAGAATAGTCAGAGTATATAAAACCATTGATGTTTAATACAAGCATAGTAATGTGTATACTTGCCAACTCTGCTTTTGCCAACACCATTTTTGTTCATTAATTGATGCCTGTGCTTTTTGCACCATGCGTCAAAGTTCACACATTCTTTAATATGTTAATAATAAACCACAAAAATTTGTATAATAAAAAAGATGATTATTATATATATATATATATATATATATAGTTTACATTGTGAACAAGTCTTGTTTAGTAGAATTCCAATAATGATGTTATCAACCAAACCCAAGTATGTTATCATATTTTTAAAAATTTCCATAAATTATATTAAAGCTTCTTGTGATTCTTAGCTGTTGTCTCTTTCTTAATCTATCTTAAGTTTACTATTAGTGAATTTTGATAGTTTCAGAACTTTTTTGCTAAAGTTCAAGAACACTTGCAAAAAACATTCATAATAATTTGCCACAATGTGGGACGTCAGTTCACCAGTGAAATGCAATGAATGCCATTCACTCCATATATAATATAGGGTTTGCTATGTTCCCAAATAACTGGAGCTATTTTTGATAATATTTGTGTACTTGAGAGGCCTTTTCAATCCATTTCTCTTTATCTCATTCCTAGCTAGAGTTATAACACTGAGTTAGTCGTCATTCTTAAAGTGAATAGAGTGTAGACCTTACAACCAATCCTTGAAAAGACATGCTGCAAGCAAGAAAAGGTTGGTTGGAAACTTTCAAAGACATTTGGAATACTAAGGGCCATGACCATCTACCATAATTACTAAGTGGACTGGAAAAGTTGTCAGAAAAACCACATGTATCATCACTTTAACATATGCAAATATATAGAGGTTATTTTAAGGAAACAAATATCTACAGAAATATCACAAGGGCAGTTACAAAAAAACCCAGAGTAAAACCATATAAACGGACACAAAGTCATTAGAAAGACTACTTTTCTAGGTGTTAAGAAAAAAAATGTGAGCAATCTATACTATAATATGTAGCTTGGTGGATTTTATTTATAGACAAAAGCTATGTGAACAACACTGATGTAGTCTTTAACCAGTCTGTGATTTATTTGCTGTCTATTTAAACTCACTTAATGCTCTGAGAATTTTGAGCTTCACCGTACTTTGGAAAGTCTTCACTTCTTGCTAGCAAAACAGCCTGTCACTATAGCTAATCGATGAAGAATAACAGTAGCTGTTTTTATGGAGGTTGTTATAGCCTTTTAGTTGTTTTGTAAAAGAAAATCATCTTCAGCTATATTGGCATCACATGGTAATTAGCTCGTACCAGGCATTCGTGAAAGAAAAGATAGCATGGTAACAACTGCTTGCACATTTGTGTATTAATGTAATTTATGCAAATATAATGACTCATAATTACAACGTTTTAAAGAAAATGACAAATCAATAGGCAGGGTTTATATTGACGATGTTTTGTTCACTATATGAGTCCTTCCATTCATGATGGATCAAAAACTAGGTCATGGTTTTAACAGTTGCGTTTGTCATTTGTGCAGAGATTTAGTGAAAACAAAAAAAAGAATAATACACTTGTCTGAGCAATTAGGATCCAAAATGATTGGGTTTATAAACAACTACTTGATCTACCATTAGAGCTACACAAGGATTTACTATCAACACAAAACAGCTCTTCTCAATACTGACAATACTAAGCTTGTGATAGATATTGGAACATTGTGGTAAAAGGATTTTAATGTCATAGTTAATGAGTATTCCTAAAGTAAAATATTTCCAAGAATATGTGGAAATTACATGTATGTGCAACAGTAGTTACTGTGATGTCAATGTTGTACGGAATACCAATGCTAATGCTGTATTAGCATATACATCACTGTTAGCACAATAAGATTCATCTAACATTGAAGTTCTAAGTCTTGGGTTTACTTGTTCTAATCGTAGAATTCTGAAGCCTTCTCTATGGCACGGGTCTGTTTACAATATTAATAATTCTTAATGTATTATAGAGTGTCTATAGAGTGTCTATTGGTATAATGCCTTAAAACAATACTTTAATGTGAAATTACGTACATCTGGGTTCTGATTGTCTAAGGTCTAGGGTATAGTATTAAATTCCCATTAAAGTACAGCATCAATTACCAAGGTGCCACTGTAGACCACTACCTTTAATAATTACATCTGGTGCCTAAGCTATAGCCTAGGGGCCCTCATTCCCATTCAAGTACAGCCCTACCAACCCTAGTAACATACCTTTTATACACATATACAAATCTGCCAGTTAGTCTAGGCCCTCACATATTCAATACAGCCCTTGTCCCGTATGATAAATATACATACAAAACACTATAAATACATTGTACATATAATAACTAACTTTATCAATCCTAATGCTGTTTTCACAATGGCCAGAATAATTAACACAACAAGTCCTACAGCAGCTAATGATTGACCAGCAAAAAATAGTTACAGTTTGACTTGCTAGGATTCGTATTTGACGAAGTGAAAATAAAATACATTCAGTCAAACTGTCCATCTTCAGACAAATTCTTCGGCCTCAACTTGTGCATCACCAAATAGTCCAATAGCAACAATGATTGAATGCAAAAGAACAATATACGCAATAATCAGGGATAACTTGAAATACGGTAACTGACGGTACTACTTTCTCGCGTTTTCACCACTTCATTTTTAGTTTAAGCCAAAAAACTAGCTTCAGAAAATGTTTTAGTTGTACTAGACGCCTACAATCTAAATCCGGAAGTAACTTCCCTATTTTTATTGACAATGAATGCCCAATACTACTGCTAGGCACCAACAAAATAGAACAAATAATAAGCAAAACAGTATAAAGTGCTGGATATAGTATGATTAATAGACAGAGATAAAATTAAATGATTGATAGTATCTGATAAGTTTTAATGTGTGTGTGATAATGAAGCAAGTGTATTGTATAATAATATTAGTCAACATATAAAAATATCTCAATGAGAATACATTGGAGAGTAATAGCATCCAATATGATTGTAGGCCTAAGCTAATTGTAGTTGAAGTAGGGACTCAAGACTAGTCAGTGCCATTGTTCATGTGGTGTTGTTGGTAGGCAGATGTGTTGGTTACAGAAGGTTCAAGATCGTGTTCTGTTGTTGTTTATTGTATAATTAACTGGGAGGGTAATACTTGCGTTATTTAGTATGCCAAATATCAGACACAATATTCTTTCTGCTTGGTTGTGCTATATTGCTTGTATTTTAACAAATTGTACAGTCTCAAAAATGAAATTAGTAAGTGAATAAATATTGTATCCTTATCATAGGTCTGACTATCTCGTCTATAGATGCATTAATACGACATATTCTCTCTGTGTCCCTTTGATGGTTCTAATCACTAACACTAGTTCAGGATGTATAGTGATTGGATTCTGGTGTCGTTTGCATTGAGATGTTTGATTCTAATGGTAAACTAGTTGATGGAGCTAGAATTGGTCCAGTTGAATTAATATCAGGTCTATTCTTTGCTGTTAGTAGACACTCACTGGATGGTAGTGGAAGAATTACCTTTAATTCTTCGCTACCACTCTGTATCCTAAGAGCAGTTTCTATGTCATTTAACTCACCTAATTACTCCATTGGACACCTATGATCAGTGTTTATGCTGTGTAGCTAGGTATATGTAGTCAACTCTTAGCATATGTCTTTGTACAAACAGATTATGATGATCTCAGGCAAAGTGACTCCAAAAAAAGCTGAGAAATGTTTACTCTCAATTACAACAATTAACTATACAGTTCAAACTGATTTTACCTTTAAATACTAGTATAATTGATGGTTTACTAGTAAGTGAAGTCAAGGTTATAATAGTAAGTTAATGTATAAAATATTCATGATTACTATGTTATCCTACACTAGCCCTCTAATATCTCCATCACTGGACACCATTGACTTTCAAAAGTATTACTTTCTAACAGTGACATTAGGACCAGACAGCTTCAGTCTTCAGTTTAATCTTCTGTGTACAGTAGTCAATGCTGGTTCCATAGTGTCAGAAGAACTCTCGTCTGATTCTAAACTGACTGTTCAAATGATGAGAGAGCAGGAAAAGCTTAGATCACCTTGAACTATCATGATAAGCGAGCTAGCTAAACAGGATCCTACTCTATATCACCACGTGGCCACACCAGGACGGACAGTCTGATAAGGTGGAGAAGGGGAAATAAACCACTCCATGAAGAAAGGAGCCAAACATTTCAAATTTTTTTCATGATATATAAATTACCCAATAAACAAAATGCACCAATAAATTTTTTTTCATGTTTGCATGTTACCCCCTTTATAATTGATAAGCGAACTCTTGCAGTATGAGGAAAATGAACTTGCCCCCTACTCTTCTAAGGACTCAAGAAGTATTATTGTAGCAGCTAATTGTGAAGGGTTTCATAAAGGTACGTTGCATGATTAATAAGATGTGATTGGTATTGTCTATTAAGGTTTTGGAAATGAACTTCAATACTAGACTACTATGGGTGTTTGTTTGACACTGGAAAAATATATTGAATACATTCATCGTTTTTATGTTAAAAATGCATGGATTTTTGTGTAATTACAATTTAAATATACCACACAAAAATGTGCCATGTATTTTTTTAGGTGTCGTATATATACATGAGTATATTGATATTTTGTACAACAATTGTAACATTGTTGTAATATATAACACTTATAATAAAATTGTATGTTTATACAATGTAATATATTACATTCTTTTGTCATGATTGTAAAATTGTCTTAAATATTTTCATCCATAATATCACTGTCTTTTATACATTGTATTAACGTTGTAATTTTCACATTGTGTATTTGTAATTAATATATAAAACAAAAATCCAACAGTTTATATACATGAATAATATGACTATAATATAATGGTGAATAAAAAACCTTGGAAATGAACAATCAATTATGTAATAATCATATTACAACAGATAATAATTGTACTTTAAAATTTTTTACAGAGTCCAATGTGGTAAATTTAGGGTGTGGTCCAACAGTGAAAAATAGTATTTGAGTGATCTCTAAGGGAAAAAAGGAAAATTATTTTTTTTTTTTTTTTTTTTTTTTTTTTTTTTTTTTTTTTTTTTTTTTTTTTGTGAAACAGTTGATATATATACAACAATGAGTACTTAGTAAAAAAAAACAAATGGCCTTATTGCTGGGTGGAAAAAGACCCCCATATCAAAAACAACCTGACAGTTATAGTATTTGTACTAACTTGACACACTTGAATATCACATCATCGTTCACATTCAAAGTCTCATAGCCAGCAATAAGAGGAAATGTTCTAAAAAAAATGAACAAATGGCGTTATTGTGGGTGAGAAAGGACACACCAATATAGAAAAAAACAACTGATGATGGTATTTGTACTAACTTGACACACTTGAATTCATATCATCGTTCAATATTCAAAGTCTCAAAAGACAGCAAATAGAGGAAATGCAATAAAAATGAACAAATGGTCTTATTGCTAGTGTGAAAGACACAAAACAACTGACGATAGTATTTGTACTAACTGATGTCACTTCAAGAACTTACAGATACTTGGAAAGGTGTGTAGTCTGAGTACAATGAAAAGTTCTTTTAATTTGCTTTCGTTTAGGTTCATCAGGGACATCCAACATCTGTGATACAGGTCACATAAGTTATTTATACAGCTTAACATACCAACAATTATAACAAAACGCAATAGACACTACATTAGTGAAAACACCAGGGGAGAATGGATTGAATATGATGACAATAATGTAAATACAAACTACGATTACAACAGAAAATATAATTACATTTCAGTGAGTAAAGATAATTAAAACAATGCATCATTATATTTCAATGAATAAATATATCTTATACATTTAGTCAGTAAAATTAAAGTATAATGTATTGTCTATCTTCTATATATTAGTAAAAGAATTCTCATTCTGACTAGCCAATAATTGGTTTTAAAACATAGGTCAATACAAGTAGATCACAACTAAATTTGCATATTGATCACTTATAAACTCAACCCACAGCACACACATAAATAAGTTAAGGTATCATGCATGCCTAAATCCATTGTATTATTAATAGTCCTACTTATCCCAGTCAAATGAAAAAGTATAGTGTAAAAAACAATGATTTTTTCTTTCGTACTTATCATCAGTGAGTTATATAATTATAACACAATATTTTAGTTCTTTTTTCTTTCTTAAAGTGAACATAGAAGCTTCGTTACAAGTCTAGATTGTAATCACGGAGTATTTCCACAGACACAAAGGAGTACTCACTTGTAACATAACAGGGATATTTACAGCTTGTATTTTCCTACATCAGATAATAGTCCCATTGCTGCAATAAGTTCTGGATAGTTAGTATATTGATAATACTGGTTACTGCTACTATTGTGAGCAATACTTCTGGACTCACAACTACTTTTGAAGTTTTTACTGCCACTATTGAAAGAATTGGAACACAAGTTGGTGTAGGATGAAATTGAAGAAATTCAATGACTTGTCCTAGTATGATTATCATGTATGTCCATTAACAGTATGATATATCACTAAAATTTACTATCATTAATAAGGTCCTCAAGTGATGGCTCTTACAGGACGGGTTTACAGTTCTCACAAACATTTCAGTCACTCCTCTCTTGGTCACCTCCTACTTTATCCTGACTTTATAGTAACTACACTGTTGAGATCCGGACAACCAGTGATAATAATTTTTGATCAGTAATTTCTTATGGTAGTAAGATCACCAGTTGTAATGTATATACTGGGTCTTCTCAGTCAGTAGAGTATCAGGCGAGTAGTGGTCTGATGCACAATAGATTAGGAGCATAGTGAAAATCATGCGAATTCATTTGGATGGTAAGTAAAATGGTTTTAAGTTATAAATATCTTTAACTAGTTTTCTTTAA
>NW_024535500.1:0-11985 GCF_016097555.1 Gigantopelta aegis
AGATATTATAAGCTGCTACTAGCACTAACAGAGGCCGCCTTTCCGCCTCTAGGGGCAGACAGTTAGCTGCTACTAGCTGTTAACAAGAGTTTCCCACTGGTTTACTATCATTGATACCTTTAATAGGACCTAACGTCAAAAACCAGTCAACGATGTTTGCAGACTAAAAGCTACCTCAGTCCTGGACGGAGGAGCCGGCTAAGGCCGGCTCTTGTGCCCAGGACAGGCGTGCGCTACAACAGCTTGCTCTGAATGTGCACGTAAAGCCCTATGACATGACATCAAAAGTATTTGTTATGTTGATTTTAAAAAAAAAAAAATAAATAAAAAAAAAACATTTAATACATACTGCGATACAGAAATGCATAATCTGAAGGGTTTTTTTTTTTTTTTAAATATCCTACTTGTCTATTTAAAAATAAAATGTCATTTGTGTCTAGCCATGCATCTAATAAAACACACCAAATTGATATATCATGGCCGTAGCTAGCTCGGGAAAATCCGGAAGAAATTATAGAAACTTACCCGTTTAAGGAGTTTTAGACTATTAACTACTCAGTTGCAACCCCCCCCCCCCCCCCCCACACACACACACAACAAAAAATCCTAGCTATGACCCTGTATATATATATATATATATCATGGGCGTACATAGGGGGGGTTCGATGGGTTCGACCGAACCCCCCCTGAAATCGCCTTTTTTATAATTTAATATATCTGACATTGATATCTGACATTATTATATTTACTCAACATAGAAATATATGCCCAATATCTCTGCAATCTATTTTGGAACCCCCCTTTTCAAAATCCCATGTACGCCCATGTATATATATATATATATATATATATATATATATATATATATATATATATATATATATATATATATGAAGGAGGGTGGAGGGTGGTGGGGATTAGCATGACTAGTGGCCCGTGCACGCCCAAGGACTCGTACACGGTTTGTTTCCCCAGAATGCTCCAACCCCGGGGACCACCGCTGTTCTTGGCGGCCCTACATATATGTGTCACGGCAAATGATTACAAAAAAACCCATTACACACTGGCGTAGGAAGCGGGGTGGGGATATTTTGTAATTTTAAGTGTGTTAATATAAAAAAATTGTAATTTTAAGTGTGTTAATATAAAAGTGCCCCCCCCCCCCCCCTTCACTCTTTTTGGCACCTTCCTATGCCACTGTAAATACAGAGTGATTTTTATTTTTTAACAATTATTCTCCCTGTCAAGCACTATTTAAATATTCACAATATTCTGTTTAATTTAACGTAACAAGACACAAATAAAATATTGTGAACTGTTCAATATTGAGAAAATTACGTAGGGAGATAGTTTTGTTCTAAATTTGTGATATATATATTTAATAGCCTAAGTTCCTTCAGCAGATTGAATTTCTTTTAAAAACTATTTTTGACACGAATACAGACAGACAGACAGACAGACAGACAGAGACAGATATATATAGATAGATAGATAGATATAATACGCTTGTATTTAGGGGGAAATAACTTCTAAATATCGTGCCACTAACTTGACAATGGCACTTGGAACTCTGGGTAAAAAATATTTTTCGGAAAACAGAAAACCTATTCTGCACATGCTCAATATTTTGGGAGACACCTTTTTTATTTAAAATTTCAATCGACTGTATTTATTTTATTTTGTTTTATGAATTTCTGTATAATTTGTGAATCGTTCGATGACTTCATCATTTGCGGAATAGACAAATCCATAGCTGTTCAAGTAACACACAGGTTAGAACCCGTTCAGATGCGAGTTAAGTATCAATTGAACAATTATTTTTCGGCAAATTAAAATAAAATTCGACAATCTTTCTAAATTTATAAAATTGGCGAGTGGCAGATCTAGCCCTGGTTAAAAAATTGTAAATATAAAATTATATCTTGACTAGAAAAACAAAAATTGCATTTTCACCATCATGTGACCATGATCACTGTCAGTATCACCATGTCATGTTAGGGGCCGTCCAAAATTTTCACGAGCGTACAAACCGTACGGGGGGGGGGGGGGGGGGGGGGGTTAAGTGGCCAGTGTACACTTTGTTTGAAAATGAAAAATGTCGGATCAACACTTGGGGGGGGGGGGGGGGGTCAAAAGTGTACGCTTTGTACACTTGTGAAAATGTTGAAAATTATGGACGGCCCCTTAGCTGTTGGGTCTGGGGTACTTGGGCAATGTGTCCCCCAGGATTTGAGTTCATCAGACTCGGAGGGTTGGCAAAATATTTTGGGGGCGAGAATGTTAGGGATAGTCTCTCCAATAGTTTTTTTTAAATTAATTACATTCATTCTGGAGTACGTAATATATTGGTGTTATGTACACATTATAGAAGTCTAAAAGAAAGATGTATCAAGACATATTTCTGTAATGTTTATTATTATTTTGATAATTTCAAATCTTTGATAAGAAGTTTTTTGGGGGTTTTATGAGAAGTATATACATGTATATATGTTTTAAAGAATAGATTATTCAATTTAAGCACAAATATATAATATGTAGGCCTACTGTTGATTATTTCACTCAACACAAGTTATATAAAAAGACCATTTGTCCCATTAAAAACTTATGGAAATGAGCGATGTTGAATTATTTTAAATTAATATGGCGGAAATTGGGCGCCATTTTATAACACGTCTTTACTTTTTAAAATTTTAACAATTGGGACGAAACATACTTATAATGTTTATTCTTATCGGATTTTGGGAGGTTATGGGAGTTCCCCAGGTCCTGGCAAGAAATTAGCGTGTTCTATGCATGATCCGAACGGAACTTATTGCCCATGCAAACATGTCAGGCATAAGAGAATTGAATTCTGTGATTGGCGAAAATACTTCACAGGTCATTGGGATTACCAGGAAGGTGCAGAAATGTTTATACATGTACCATTTAAAAAAAAATAACATCTAATAATCGTTGCATCCCTAATTGTTGTATGGCCGTGAATGTGGTGAGAACCCTTTCCACTTCTGAGCCATCATTCTATAAAAATGTTTTTTGGTAAATTATTTCAGTTTGGTCTAACGTAAGAAGAAAAGTAAAAACAAACAACAACCAAAAATACAATTTTTGTGTGTAATTTACAAAACAAGCGGCTCAGAAATAACTTGTAGTATGAAAAAAAGGCGTTCCCTGTGGGACGGGCTAGACGCTCATTTTACACGAACATGGTATATGCTGTTCTGTTCATGGGAAAGTGCATATAAAAGACCCCTTGATACTAATCAGAAAGAGTATCCTTTTTAGCTAAACCAAACATTCCTTAATTTTCCTTTTTTCATTATATTTGTATCCTAATTCTGGGGCAGTATTTACTCAGTCGGTTGAGTACTTGCTTGAGGTGCTTGCATCGTAGGATCGAACTACCTCAGAGGACCCATTCAGCTGATTGGTTTTTTTTCTCGTTCCAACCAGTGCACCACAACTGGACAAAGGCCATGGTATGTATTTTCCTGTCTGTGTGATATCATTATCATGTACATGATAACCTCTTTTATTGCAGTTGAAGGATGTCTACAAAATTTTAATGAATGAATCTTTAGTTCAATACAGACATTTTCGGCACCAGCTAAAGTACCCAACTCCTGTTGATAATTTAGATACGGGAACAGAATGTCCAGCATGTTTTCAGGTAGGAGTATGAAAATTTATCTTTTTTTATCACTCTCCAGTCAGAATAGTTTAATGGATTATGCATATATGTTGCAACATGGGTACTAAGAGAGCAGATATCTTACACATTCAGTGGTAATTATTGGACGTCGGTGGTCATTGCATACTGCTTCAAATGTATATACACATATTCCTGTTTGTCATAGTGTTATTTTGAAATATTTAAAAGTATTTTACATATTTGACCCCCCAAAAAGCATCCTATTTTTATGTGAATGTTTAAAAACATTTTGTAAAATAACCGTTTCATTTACAAATTCAGCATTACTGTATAGTCAATTTTTATTTTTCAGAATCCAACAAAAATAATTTCTATGGATGCTGATTTTCAGCTTGTGCGGAAGTTTTCTTCTGGCAAATTATCTTCTGAACCGAAACATCTTGGAAAATTCTTTGTCTGTCAGGCTGATGTTGATGCTCACATTGCTATTTATTTAACAGTGCCATCCCAAGATAAGGTCAGTGGGATACATTTTATATTCTTCCTCTAGCTACTAAAAATAGGGAGAAGTGAGCAATTTCCAGAGTTTTTATTGGATATATATATATATATATATATTAGCAGAACTTTCATAATATATGCACAATGTAGTAATAGTTATTGTGGGTACAATCTAAAATTATCAAATTTACATTAATTATTGTATATAAAAATTTATATTTCCCTAATACTTGTTCAAAAGAATATAAATGGTAGACTTTCTAAATCAGACAACAAAGGGCAAATATATTGCACATAAAGTGGTTTGAATTTAAGTTTGTAGTTTATGAATGGTTTTTGAAGTGCTTTCAGCAGTTTGTATGATGTCAATAAATGTTACATTTGAAACATAACATTGACATCCAGTGTTCTCTGTTTTTATGCTAATATTTTAATATTTTTTTTAATTTTATTTTTTACCACTTGAACAAAACAGGTAATGATGTCAAAAGTGAAAAAGATGATACCCATTGTGTTACTTCACGCTTTTCTTGAATCAAACGAAAACAATGTTATACTTGACAGTTGTCTTAAACCTATGTTGGGTTTTTGCCTGGACTTTGAAATAAAAAACAAAGGGAAAACTAAAGAATTATCAGTTATATAGAGAATATTATTATGCATTACATTATAGATGATTTTCACGATCCTGAGCTAGTATAATGTTCTGTCATTTCCTTCTGCCATGTTGAATTGTAAAGTGCAAACTATCAAACTGCATTTGGAATGGTTTTGTTGGTTTCTATAACCAGTTTAAAATTAGTCAAGATAAATGTACAGACTGAAACCAGATTTAAAATGGTTTGTTGTAATAAATTAAAACTTTAGCAAACTGGTTTAAAACCAAAATCCTTTTCATTTTTCAGTCCTGTTCAGAATTCCAGGCTGGAAGTGCATTGAGGTCGAAAATAAAAAACAAGAAGCTGGATGAGACGGCAGTCTTTGGCTCTGCCTGTCGGCATTCTTTTCCTAAATTATTTTTTAACTTAAAACATGGTGAAAGGTATATTTTATTCTGTTAATGTTTTCATTATCAGTTTTGTTAATGTTTTTTTTATATACCATTGTTTATTTTTGGAGAAGATCATTTGTATTTTACAATGGAGGGCATAATCTTCTATATGTACTTAATTATAAAATAAAATTAAAGAATTTGTATGTTTGTTTTAACGGGTTTCACCATATTATAAAGCTGGAAGATAACTAATAAAAAAATATACTTATTCATTTCACTGTTAGTTGATGTTATAAAAATAAATATGTTATTTGAGATTTAATTTTTATTTGTAACAGGATTGGATACTCTAAATTTCTGGTTGAGAAACTGCGGGCAAAAAGCCAAAATCAACAATTGCATGCATTTTATGATATTGCATGCAATGGTTGCAAAACAAGGTGTCACATGCAACGTTTACTACCCTCATTTCCGACGTCTATTTTCGCCACAGCTGCTCAGACTCCAGTTCATATTTTCTTGGTTCTTGTCTGAATGTATAGCTCAGCTTCTATGGGTTAATTTCTTCAGAAAAACTGAGTTTCCCACGAATGCAGCGTCCATTACTGCTCTTTGCCTTTGTTTTTAAAATATATTTTGTTTTGATTCATGAGCACACTAGACCCAGTGATTTTTCACAATCGCGGAAAATGGAGGGAATTCCCATTGTGAAATGGAATTTACATTTGGAAATGGAATTACGATTTTCTGCGAAGTTAAAAAAATTAATGCTATTTTACTATTGCCACATGCTGTAAAACTGACGATTGACCCGTGCGCAGTACTATTGGCAAACACTAGACTGGATTATGCACTTCACGGTAAACCAAATGGTCACATTGGGAACCAGTCAAATACTTCGCGAACGTTAGTGAAACGTTTGCTGGCTGAACTTGGGGCTGGTTTACAGCTTAGTCTGTTGCGCCTGCGCAGATGGGACAGGTTTTTTTCCAGGAGTAAGTTTAGCCAGCGTTTTGTCGCCAACGGTTGTCTTGGAAGACCGATTTTTTGCTACACATTAAACCGAATGACCATTTCGGGAACCACCAGTCAAAATATGTTTGCAAACGTTTAGCAAAAAAAGGCTGGCTGAACGTTGCAATGTTACTTTATTTCTGCTGTGTCATGTGCATACTTCAATTTGCAGACAACGTTAGACTGTGAAAGAGATGATAAAATAAATGTGTACGTTTTGTGAGCCCTAAGCCCCGTTGAATAAAGCAGTGCACTTAATTGTTGGACAGTCATGCTTTATGTAGTTATTATAATTGTAGCCTTTACTCCTGATGTGATTTATTGCTACTAATATGTAGGCTTATTTTGATTTCATGACAAATAGCGACGCATGTCGACGTCATTCAATTTTCGGACCCTTTAATTTGTCACAACTTGTGTTAGTTCAATTGTTAATTACATATTGTAGTCTGAAACGGAAATGTAACGGAATTTACAAAAAGATGAAACGGAAAATAGCTTTTTTTATAAACGGAAAACCACCGAGTCATACTTGTTCTATTCTTGGTCCAACAATTTCACCAACTATATGCATTACAAGTGGACTACATTGCACACTTCTGTGGTAACAGACTCCGGCCCATAGAGCCGCCCCCCGCGTGCCCCCATTACTAAGTGTCTGTAGCTTTCGATAAACCCCCAACTCTTACTCTGTCAGTTCCAACGCCTACTAGTACTTTGTTTTGCAACCGCTGGCATGTCTACTTAAAAGCCCTTTAAAGGTAACCAGTTATTCACAGTTTTTAATTTCATATTTAAATCAGGTTAAATGAGGATTTTTAGTTGATGTTATTAAAATAAACATGTCATTTGAGATTTAATTTTTATTTGTAACAGGATTGGATATTCTGTATTTCTGGTGGAGAAACTGCTGGCAGAAACCCACAATCAACAGTTGCATGTATTTTATGATATTGCATGCCTACTTAAAAGCCATTTAAAGGTAACTAGTTATTCACAGTTTTTAATTTCATACTTAAATCAGTTAAATGTAGATTTTTAAAAATCTTGGATGGGGGAGGGTTTCAGTAGAAAAGCAACATATATTTTCACTGTTCAGATGTATTACAAAATTAGCTGATCTTCAGTAATAAAACTTTGAAAAGAAGTGACTTGATGTATTGTTGGGTTGGTTTTATTATTGTTATAAAGTAATAATAATAAAACTGCATGTTGCCTACTCTTTATACAGGAAGAGAACATTCTTTTTCATGGATTTCACAAGCATCTATAAGTAAGGCTTATGTTGTTGCTTACAATTCAGTGTTGGACAATTAAGAATCATGTAATATGTGTATCTAATTTGTATTCTGTACACAAGTAAAAAAAACTTACTTACACTACCACTGTATTTCATTCCAAATAAATATTTGAAACAATTGAAATAAATGTACAGATCAAGTAATATTAAATAAACAAATACTACTTCATTTTACATAAAATATTATCTAACATGTTGGTTAAACCGGGTGCTAATTCTTATTACATCAAAGTTTCTGAACCATAAAGGTGACAGTTATAATTCATATGACACAAACAACTGCGCAGCTTTCTCATTGCATGTACGTCAAACATTGTGAACCATGATACAAGTCAATGCCCAAATGAAAACTTTCACAGTTTGCATGTGCAGTTCATACATCAAGTGTAAAATGTCTGTTACTACTTGGCAAATAACTAATATTTATGTTAACACTAAAACGGATAATTATTTTAAGTTATTTACATTTAAGATAAGAAAACTATATACAATTAAAATAAAACATACTGTTACATAATATATTAAATTATAACTGGTATTTTTTTATTAAATATACCTCGATTCATTCACAGAAAAATAAGAAATATGACATTTTGGAAAAGGTCAACCTAGTACTTCCCATCTTCCATTGTTATGGACACAAGATGAATTGCCAGGTTAGTGATACAAGGCTAGCTCTGCCAATTGCGAATTTTAGGAACAATTGGCAAATTTTATTTTCATTTGACGAAAACAAAATTCAAGTAATAATTAATATTTGCTGGAAAATAACTGAGTTTTGTATTTTTGGATATAATTAGGCGAAATGTTTTGCACAGCCAGAGCTAGCCCTGTTATATATACTGTATACATGAGTTCTATATTTAAAGGCACATTTTTGGATTTCTTGGCTTTATAAATAATCTGGTGACTTCGTTTTTTCTCTACTGCTCACTATAAAAGAAAGTTTTGGTAACAAAATTAATCAATGTTTCTGGTGTTTGTTATTTGGCAACCAACTAAGAATATTTCCCCACAATAGAAATGAGAGAATGTGATCACATACATGTTACATATAGTTAATATTTAGGAATAAGATAAAATAATTCAGTCATATGTGACATGAACATTGCTTTAGTTTTATTGTGTTTTTACAGATTTTGTATAGTCCAAGACGAACATCAGGTGTTGGACTCACTGATGGTGAATGTCTTGAACGTCTGTGGTCGTATTTGGGCAAGTTTTCCAATATAACCAAAGAAATGACCCCAGAGAACAGGACGGATCTTTTGGTGGATGCTCTTATTTATTATGGTCATAAAATTAGAAATAAATTGGGTAAAGTATATTTCATTTTACTGTTAGTTTATAAAATGAAATAATCTTTTCAAATAGTTGATATTGGTAACATTGTCATCAAACTCTATCTGACATTTTAAAAATTATATACATTGGCTTATTGCATTATATGCGAAAAATGTTATGACAGATGTGACAGATATATCCTTATTTCATCTAATATATCTATTTGTAGATTTATGTGGGCCTACTTTATTGACATTACATATTGAATTATGGTTTATTTACATCCACGCTTATTGTTTCAGCTGGTTATTGAAGTAGCTTAGTTGATAGGCAGAAATATATTTGCTTCTTCATACTGGTAACAATGGCTGAACAATATTAATAAAGCTTTGGGAACATACTATCAAGCGTCCTGACCAGTGGTTTTTCTTTTGGTTAATTTAAAAAACAAAACAAAACAAACCCACCCATCTTCCTAAAAATAATTAACATTTCATTTCTTTTGCAGGATATTCACTGGTATTGAAGTATCAGAAGGCTCAGGCACTAAAAGAAACCAGTACAAAGCTGTTTGAAGAATCGCTTCAGCCATTCTCAGGTATCAATTAATGAGTGGAACAACCAGTGTACGACATGTAATTCTCTCTTGAAGTTAGTCTGACACTAGTTCACATTTTTAAACTAGGATGTAAGTATTTTATGTGTTGAAAATATAGAGTACAGCAATTAACTTCCATTTTTTGGTACATTCTATCTAGAACTGGACATTGAGAGAACTGGACATTGAGTTAAGCTTTTACTTATCTTGTCAGTTAGTTTTGTGAAGAAGAAGAAATGCGCAACCTGATTTTATTTCGCACAGTATTTTTGATGTTCATGCATTAGATTTTGTTTTATGTGAGTATATGTGGTTTGATTTTGGAATATTTTTCTTATTAGCACAATGTGTCACACCATCTGAGGTTCAGAAATGGTCTGATGATGAGAGACTTCAGACACAGACACAGATACGAAAAAATCAAAATGTAAATGAGCAAAACATGTTTATTCAAGTGTGATTGTATAGACATTTGTTTCTGCAAGAATTTTTCTCATCAAATTTAATTTTCCACAATTGTATTATAATGACATTCAGCAGCATTAAATGTAACATTTAATAAATTATTTCCTTATACTTTATTGTTTGTATACTCAGTATATCAATTTGATTTTTTCCCCCTGATTCTGCCAGTTATATCAAATGATGTGGGATGTATTGTCCTTTGATGAAAGACTTGCTCTTTAAAAAAAAAAAAAGGCATTTGGTTTATTCTGTATACTGTACCCTTTCTGTACTTAAGCTCAGTATGTTACAGGGACTACAACATTCCCATGGAAATTGCTAATGCATGTACAACTACCATTTCTCTTTGATTAAAATTTAGCATAAAATCCTGTCTCCTTTAAAACAACTTTTCCAAATTTAAATGATATGTCTGTGATATTTTGAATAGTTGATCATCTTTAATTACCTATATATAACAAAACAATTGTGTGTGGCTCTTTACAGGAGAACTATACACCTGAAGAGGCTTATGCAGTAAACCTGCGACAGTACCAACATTTTCAGTAAGTCAGAATTTACAATATTAATTATAGTGCAGGAAATAAATCGCATCAGTTTATTAGAATCCCATTTATTTTTACAATCTAAATTTAATATATTGATAAAGCCCACTGTGGGATACATTTCATAAATATATTGATTAATGTTCCCTAGAAATTGTGTTATTATTTAGGCCATAGAGATTGCGATCTCCTAAAGAAATTGCTGTGTCTTAAAAAGATTTGTAAAAAGTGTCTGTTGATAACCAGTATTATTTTACTAAGTGAAAACATATTTTTAATCCATTTGACTGGTGCAAAGGCAAGCTCTGATTGCAATATTAGTAATTTATTGATTTTGTTTGAGTTAATTTATTTTTATTTCAGGCAGTCACTCTTAATCTGTAATGCATCAACGAGATACGACATTGAAAAGAAATGTGCACGGTATTTCTCCATTGTTTCTTGTCTAACATTGTCACATCATACTTTACTTTTAATAAAAATGTAGTACCCATAAGATAGACAAATCTTTGGTAAAATATTTGGATCAAAAGTGTTTTAATATTAATAATCGACAGTGTCCCATTAAAACCCCTACCACAAATAATCAAATCTGAATCCTAATATGCAAAGTAATTTCAAATATCACTGAAGAGCTTTAAACATAATCAGGTATAATTTATTTTCAGAATTATAAAAGATCTTTCAAGATTTGAAAGAAATACTAATTGTACTAGATGGGACATGGAATCAAATCGTTTCCAGCTAGCTGCTGAATTGGCTAAATCAAAGGAGATCCTTTGCAGTCTTTCTGACCTTCACCAGTCTGTTTCAGAGAGGCGTTTTCTGCTGCAGCTGCTAAAGAAATATGCAAGTAAGTATTAAAAAATATCAATCATCTTTATATTTCATCATTTAATCGTAACACTGTCTTTGCAAGTTTAGTGTTTTATGTCAATGTGGGTTTTTTTAATCTTTATCGTAATTGTTTAATTTTTAGACTACGGTACTGGATTAATTTTTGACAAAAACCATGTTGAGTGTGTACAAGTTTATAATTTTTACTCATATATTCACTTAAATGTTTTATAAATAGTCAAATCCACTTAACTGCATAAGCCAAGTGCATGTCAAATGTATGCTCTTAACTGCAGAACACTGTTTGAATGCCGATACATGTATGCAGTTCATTTGTTTATACATGTATTGTAAAATAATAATAAATAAAATAACAGCATAAATGTAAGATTAAAATTTTTAATTTTGCATTGTTACAAATCTGCGGTTGTGTATGCTATTTCTAGCTACTAATAATATTCGCGGTGCAGTTTGTTGTACACAGCTTTTCCACAGTTCACACCTATTGTTCTGAGAGGTGTTGAGTAATGAATTGCCTTGTCCAAGTCTATCTTTCAGTGTTATCAAAGGCTATAAACTAATGTATGTGCACATAAAAATAACAATGGACTGATCCACTGCTGCATGACATTTTTTATATGTGTTCATATATTTGGGTGAGCTATATTTATTTAACTAAATTGCCTATCAGGCAAAAATGCTGCAATAAATGTATGGTTGTATTCTGCTTATTCTTGCCTTTGTTATTTTGGCAACTAAAAATAGATCATGGCAGTTAAAAAATTTTATATATATATA
>NW_024535501.1:0-12773 GCF_016097555.1 Gigantopelta aegis
GTTTCCTATTCTTTCGTAAAATGCATAAGCCATTTTGTAATAAACCGCAAATAGGATTAAGAGTGGTTAATTAAAAAACTGCATAAATATACTTTTAAACTTACCCTGGGGCCCTTTCATACCAGTGTTACATGAGTATTATAATATAATATTTTAATTTTAATTTTTTGGTGTATAAATGACTATCCAAAATCCAGTGTACTAAAATAATTTACTGGAAAAAATCAAAAACCTGGTTTATTTTGGGTTTGCCCTGACAAGGTAGTCTTGTGCTAAAATTGAAATGCAATATAACAATGAATTGAACAATAACGAATTCATTTTGGATGACCTTACTTTCCAAAACTAATATAAATTAAATAAATTTAATGGCAAGTTGTCCCCCCATTACACCGCCCTAAATTTACACGTACTTTAGCCACTTTATTAGTTGAAATTGCCTACAAAAATTTTAAAATTTGAACATAAATTTTTTTATTTTTCCAATTTTTATAAATTCAAAAAAAAAAAACAAGTGGGGTGATAAAAAGTCTCCAAGAAGTTTAAAGTAGGAATGGAACGGACTCCACTAATCCCATAAAATACTTAAAACAAAATTTTATGTTAATTTATTTCTAATTTTCACTTTTTTTGACTTTTAATGGACTTCAAATATAATGATAAATAAACATTATCTCTGATATTTTGGCATAATATGTCCATTTTCACTATACTTTGGGGTTAAAAATGTTACCCTATCAAACCCCCTTAATGGAAACTACCTATTGCAAGGTTTTAATATATAAACAACCCAAATTTAACCAATTTTTTTAAATTTAAGGAGAACTGAAACACACTTTATGAAGATTATCGATGAAAAGGTTTATAATTTGGAAACTAAATCCTTAGTTTCCCAGAAAAAGTTATAATTGTGCAGGGAATTGTCGTAAATAATGTTTTTCTATATATGGAAAAAAGTACCTGAATTAGATATTGTGTGCCAGGGAATCGGATTAGTTGAAAACTTGAAGTCACTACAGGTAAAATTAAAGGAAATTCCAGATAATGAATAATATATTGATTCTCTCTTTTTTGAGACTTGACATGAATTTAATAAAATTATTAGCTATGCTGTTGTCAATATGTGTCAACGTAATAAATTAACTGCAACTTTCAGTTCTTTCCATGTCACTGAACCTAAACCATTACATATGTACTTTTAGACAAAATTCTATTTTGACAAGGGTAGTTACCGAAATTTACCACCTACTTTTGCAGCACCCACCCCAACTAATACAACCACTCCACCACCAAAGTAAAAACAAAACCCCTAAACACCCACCTCACTAAAACTCTGAGCCTCCCCAGAGTATATACCAAAACTATGAGAGTAATATCTATATTTGTTGATCTACAACACCCCACCCCCAAATTTATCATTATTAGCCTTTCTTCAGTTCCGATTTAGATAGTGGGATAGTCCATTGTCACACTGATAATTTTTAGCTTTACAACAATATTGTGGATATCAAACCGTACGATGATCTAAAAACGTAAACAGTTTTAAAATTAAACACATAAGCGATTACTTTCAAAGCTAAAAAATAATGGTGCTAAGTGTTGTCTTGGCGTCACCATGGCACACAACAGGTGAAAACAGCCATACTTGAACACCCCACAACAAAATAAAAAATCATTCTAAATATAAACTACATGGTCTCACAAACATTAATCCAAAAAAGGTTTGTCAAGTAATCACCAAATTTGGTATATCAAACCTTCTGCAAGCATAAAGTAATTGACAGTGGTAAGCTGTTCATTATTAATAAACAAATCACTCTTCATCATAATTATCTTACTTGTTTTAAAGATTTTGACGTTTCGATTGATAGCTATCTCTTTCGTTACACAGAATAGCTCTCAATCAGCATAATGAGCGTTCTCCCACTGTAACAGGGATGGCTTAATAGCTTCCATATTTTCAATGATTATCTTGTTTTTTTTTGTATCGAAGCAGGATGCCCTACGTCAGTACCAACCCGCATCCAAACCACTGGTTTGCACACGAACTCAAAGATAAAACTCATCTCGCATACCACAGTAAGTGCTCAAGAGCGCACCCATTTCCACTACGCACCCCGTGACGACCACAAACATTTCTTACACTATCAAGACCGCGCGAAGGTCCACGGACATTACCGAACTGCGATACAACCTCCAAAACACCACCAAAAGAACATTCCCCGAAACTGTCCAAATACTAACACATCCAAACTAAATTTAAAAAATACCATTCAAATGTATTGACTGATCCATGTGTTAAGGTAGGTTAGGGTAATAAAAACCAGTGACATAGTTACACAATTAATATAGTTAACTATCTTTCATTATATTTTGGCACCGATCTATACATTTCTTGGACCAATTCTTATTTATGGACACACATGTGACCGCATATATAATGAATATGTTTGTTTCTTCATTGTTTCACTGTGGTTGCTGTGTGTTTTGCTTTTGAAAGAGAAACACTAACTGAAATGCTACACCCTTCATCATAATAAAACAGAGCTACTGTATCAGTATGTTCGATTGTGTTTATTTTAATAACAGAAAAGTATCTAGTATTGCTATATTCTATTGTTTTATAGAAGTAAACAATATTAGACATCACAGAGATAAAGCATATTTATAAACTTATCTCCTATCCAGCCCTTTGTTTGAAGGGAAGGAAGGTCTGCTAAATTGTGTAGATTGGTATATTTACCTTTTAATGTACTGAATGTTGTGAATCATTGATTAAGTATTTTATGGCTAAAGCCCTAACACGACATCATTATACTTTTAAATGTGGAGGCAAATCACTTGATATAGTTGCAGTTTCTGTTTCATAGATTTGTGTTCAAGTGGCAATACTGGCAACATACATAGGAACAGCTGATGACAATTAATTAAAAAAATGAAATAGAGTATTGAATATATACAGTAGAAGATGGACGGCCTACTAAATGTGAGTGACCATTACATGAATTGAGCACCTGCTATAAGTCTGTTAAGGTCATGAAAATTGTGAATGAAGCTTGTACTATTCATGCTTCACTTCTAATACTAATAAAACGGAGGTTTGACTTTCAGAGGTTAAAAAACGAAGACAGAAACATGAATTCATGTTATTTTTTGGAAGCATATCACTTGGCAGTACTCTATACACCACATTATTTTGGATAACATTTAGATATTGTGGATGGGATTTTATATACCCCTATTCATGGCTTAGGTAAATACCAACGAAAGTGCTCTATTAGTATCAGTTTACTTGTTTTAGTAAGGCAGCTATAAAAAGAGGAAGTGACAAAAATAACGTCCAGTAACATAATGTTTGAACATTGTAAGAGGATCTAGAGTTCAGTTTAAAAATTTTTTAAAAAAGTCAGGAGATTCCCATTTTTTAACCACAGTTGTTTCGATAACACTTATAGCAATCACATTTAGAATCAAATGGCAAAAGTTACTATTTTATTATATTTTGGTCATATCTGAGTCAGAAGTGAACTACGAATACTTCCCGGATAAACCTAAGCTAACTATTTTCAAATGTACTAATACCGATACCTTACCTAAACAATTTTCTATTAGGAGCTGTGGATCCTTTGCAACTCACTGTATTAAGCTTTCTTTGTGCAAGTAGTGCTATATTTGTGGTCAACACCTCCAAGCTAGCATCTACTAAAGATGTGAAAGTTAGTTATAATGGGATGGTAATTTATTGGGACACTATAGGTGTGGTTCCACATCCATTTTTAATGATAGGTCTAAGATCTCTAAACTGTTTCAAACTAAATCATAAGCCATCTGACCTGACAAAAAATACATTTGCAATTTCTACTCTACTATTTCAACAATTTTATGCTAGTATAAGTTTGAAGCAAACACACTTGGTGTAGATCCAATATTTAATTGTGCCAACTTTGAACCTCACTGTAACCACATGTGCTCATCCTCTTCATAAGTCAAACGTTCAGCAATAACCAATCAGTGTTAGGATCTACATTTGTTCATAATAATAAAAGTGTGCAAACATATTCATCATTTTTTCATGTCTATGGGGTGACTACAATGACCATAAGTTTGATCACTGGCAGAGATCTGTGGAGGTGCACAGGCCCCCCTTTTATTCTATAATAATATTCATGGTCAATCATTCAAGTCACACTCTGTGGTATATATAGGCATATTTTAGACCAAGGTGGGGGGGGGGCAGCATGGGGGTAAAACTTGCCCTGACCAAAATTAATTATATTTTTCAAAAATAATTCATTGCGTTTGAACTTTAACCAAAATGAAATTCATAATCTGTTTATTTTACACAAAGATTAACCACTAACACATGCCAGTCCACGTGTATTGTTAGAGTTTTACCATAGTTTCTTTTGAGTGAGTTTGATCATTTTGTGAACTGTGATCTGAGTCAGACTTGAGTGTCAATATAAAAAGAACTCTTAGAAACGTTTGGGCTTCTAGTAATAATAGCAGTAATGGTGTAGCTCCAATTAAAAAAGCATACAATGATCCAGAGAGTGAGGAAGATGACGTGGAAAACAACAGCAATGAAGAATTGACAGAGAAATTAGAGGATTAAATGATCGATATGGTTAGGTGTAAAAATCTCGGGCCCATATAACACGTAGCTTGAAATTATTCTTCCTACATTCTTGTACTGTACAGACACATGGTGGTGATGGTGTTGATCTAGAGAGTCCACAGGGTTTAGGTAGTGATATACCACACCATACCAGAAGTTAACGTACCTTTAATTATAAATTAGACACTATCTCATGATAATCTGTTGGAGAATAGTGTGTATGAATGTGTTAACCACTTATGTAAACATAGTTATGTAATACTTCCTGTAAATGATGCTATATTGATTTTTGTATTGTTATATATATGTATGTATTGATCAATCTCTGTCTTGTTGACTTGTTATTTCTGATTATATTTATTGTTGTTATATTATACTCTCTCATAATCAATTCGTTCCTTAAACTCTGCTAACAGGTTATGGAGCCCAGATCAACACTGTTATGGCTGAAGCAACAATTGGACAAACAAAATGTTCTATTGACAGACTAGATGCAAACAATTGGTTCGTTTAGAAATTCCAGATGAAACATCTCCTGCTGGCTATGGTCTGTGGGGCCTAGTAACAAACAGAGGTACTCAGGCATGGAGCGACACCCTCAAGAAGAAGCTGAATACAACACAAAAGGGTGCAGAAGCGTTCTCAACAATTGTACTCGCTATCAGCCCGTAGCCAGCATGGGATGCTTTGTGTAACTATTTTGAGAGAGATACACTGGCTAACAAACTCCTACTGAGAACACAATATTTTCGTTTAGAGATGAAAAAAGGTACTTCCGTCGAAGCTCACATGAAAAGGATGAAGGAGTTAACTGACAAGCTCTCTGCCCTCGGAGCACCTATCGCAGAGGAAGATCAGGTGGTAACGCTCCTTGGTAGTTTGCCTGCAAGTTTTCAAAAATTAGTTACAGATCTAGAGGCTCGAGACACAGTCACTTGAGCCATGCTCAGCAATCGTTGATCCACGAAGAAAAGAAGCTGAACGGGGAATATGGTAGGGAAAGGCCAGGTGACTATGGTACAGCACTATACCATCGAGAGAGAGGTAGTAACACCGGCAACGTCGCCAATGGAAACCAAAGTGCTTTACTTGTGGACAACAGACATCTTCGACCGGACTGTCCCAAGAAACCACAAGAGCACAATCCTAAACCGACTGGTAGACACAATGCAAAACCTGCTTAAGAGATGTCACAGGAGTCGAGGGAGTATTTACAGCCTTGGCTGATTCGTCAGTGACTGAAGAGTGGATAATAGACTCTGGTGCCACTAGTCACATGACTATTTAAAGGAACTGTTTGTATCAGTATTGCAAGTTTGAAGTTCCAGAGAAAGTGAGCCTTGGTGATGGAAGTCACGTAGAACACTCTTGGTACAGGAGATATTCAGTTAAATATGAATTTTAAGGTTAGCAAACAAGAAAAATTGCTGCCAAGACAAATGAGAAGATGAACGAAGTAAAGAGAAATCTAACATCAAGATTCAAAATGAAAGACTTAGGAAAATTGCATCACTGTCTTGGGATAACAGTTGAGTATGATGAGAGCAGAGGTGCTTGTGGTTACATCAGAAGTCATATATCTCAGCAATGTTAGAAAAGGTTGGATTGTCACAAGCTAAGGTGGTATCAACACCTGCTAATCTTAATGAAAAGCTCAAAAAGGATGATGGACCAGCAAATTGCTGGATCCTACATTGTACCAGTCTATGGTTGGAAGTCTCTTGTATGCAGCTATAGCCACTCGTCCGACATTTCACAAGCAGTGGGAGCAGCATCAAAGTATTGCTCAAATCCATGTGAAGCTCACCTAACAGCGGTAAGAGGATCTTAAGATACTTAAAGAAGACCATTAAACTTAGGACTGAAATATGAGAAATTAGAAAGTAGTACTCTAGTAGGATACTCAGATGAAGATTGGGCGGGTGACCTTGATGATCGTCACTCTACAAGTGGTAATTTATTTTTACTTGTCTGGAGGACCAGTAAGCTGGCTCAGTAAGAAGCAATCTACAGTGGCTTTATCAAATGCGAGGCAGAATACATGTCATTAAGTGGGGCCTACACAAGAAGCTGTTTGGTTAAGACGACTACTTAGTGATTTCAAATTTGTCAAGAACCAACAGTATAAAAGAAGATAATCAAGGGACAATTGCAATAGCAAGAAACCCAGTCTCCCATTCCCGTACCAAACACATCGACATCAAATATCATTATGTACGCAAAAACAGTTCTGGATGGACACATTACATTAGAATATTGTTCGACTGAGCAAATGATTGCCGACTTGCTCACAAAGCCACTTCCTCATGATCGATTTGAAGCATTACGAAATTTAATGGGACTAGAATCGTTACCCAACCACTATTCAAACTGATAAATCAAGTGGGAGTGTTGGAGAATAGTGATTTAATAGTATGAATGCGCTAACCACTATGTAAACTAGTTATGTAATACTTCCTGTAAATGATGTTATATAAATGAATGATTTTGTATTGTTATATATATGTATCTATTGATCAATCTCTGTCTTGTTGACTTGTTGTTATTTCTGATTATATTTATTGTTGTTATATTATACTCTCTCATAATCAATTCGTTGCTTAAACTCTGCTAACAAATCTAATCATTTTATGAGATCTAGGGGCTTGTCAATACTTATTAAAGATAGCTTTTCATTTTATGCTCAGCTGAACTCAAAGGTTCATGAAATACTTTAGAATTGTTCAAGGGAGTGGTCTTGTCAGTGCAAAGCTTATGATTTAAAGCAGTGTGTGTAGGCAGGTCTTAGATCAGTACGGGGCTTGGGAACATACCAAAAAAGTGCGTGAAGTAAAATGCATCTATCAGGGTTAAGTAAGTACCCACATTCAATGCAAAAGTACATTTATCATTTATAATCGGTTAAGAACAACCTACTCAAGATTATTGACTATGATTGAGTATAAATAACTTTTCATCGTAATAAGAACAATTAATTCATTATTAATGACTAATAGGTATGCATAAAAGAGACATAGGTATTCAATATAGTAGAGTTACCTGTTTTAGTCCAGGATTGAGTTCAACATCTCCTGATAAAATAAGGAGAAGTGAGAGAAAGATTCCTAAAAGAAAGTAATATCTTTAGTCTTCTTGATATAGTCACTCCATCTATCCTACTACTGCTCTCAGTGTTTAGATTCATTTTAGTGTGACTACTGCAAGATATCTGGTGAAATGCCCATAATCCAATACTTACTCTCCATTGAGAGATATCAATCATTACTATAATGAGAGAAAATGTTTTTAAATGTCAATGTTTTTATCACATTAACTAAATAAAAGTACATGGAATATGATACAAATCATTAACTGTATTTTTTCATGAGGGAATACTCTTCTATAGATACATAAATGTTCAATGGGTTCTAGTAAACTATATAGCATAGGATTCATTTTGTCCTTATTTCATCACACCCACCAGCAAATCTAGAAGGGTGCCTGGTGTGCACAGGCACCCCCTTTTTTATTCTATAATATATTCATAGTTCTATCATTCAGTCACAACCTGTGGTACATAATTATACTTTAAGTATATTCATAGCAAATTCTTGCAGCCAACCCTTACAATTAAAAAGGTCGTTCTATCAAAAATAAGCACTTATGAATATTTATTAGGGTTAAAAATTTGCCGCGCGTAGCGTGCGGTCTGTGCACCCCCTATTTTTACACTTTGGATCCCACGGTGACACCCACAAGCCACACCTATTATTGCTTATGTGCATGAGCCTTGTAATTATGAGTGCTTATAAAGGAAACCTCTGTTGGAAACATAATGTGGGTGTGGCATGTAAAGTATACAGACATAACCATGTTAGAATAGGATTTATTTGCCACCATGAATGGATAATTGGAAATGTTTATGAGGGCCAGTTATAAGGAATAAATTAATGACATATTACTGAACAGAATAAATTTGTCTGACTCTTTCTCTCTATGTTAAGAGGACAATACCAGATCATACAAATCAAATGCCAGATAGAACTAAACCTATGTCACACCTGTTGTTGCCTAGGGCTCCCACTCTCCAATATCAGTGATTGAGAGCACATTTTATTATTAACAGTCAGATGTATACAGTTGTTTTAAAATTAATAATAAATAATTAATGTACTTACTTATGTATATAATGTCTTTGCATATACTCCCTGAAGTCAGTAGGAAATTAAATTAGCCCTTATCACGCGTTTGGAGAAGAAGCCTGATAACTACTGCTTGGAAAAAGTACACTCTAGGAATCCTCCGTCATTTATGATGTTACAATTCCTTTTTACCGCAATGTTAGGACTATCTACGATGGCTACCTGTAGTGCTGATAAACTTTCAGACCTTTCTACATTGTAGCAAACTATCTCAAGGTTGTTGTTGCAGTCTATACATGTATGTTTGCTATTCAAACCACAAAAGTACAGCTTCTTGTTGGGGGAATTCCGCGGGCTGTCCTCGGTGGTTCCCTTGATAGTAATTAACGACTAATTTAATAATGTACTAGTAAATAGAATTTTGCTAATTATCAATGGTTGTAAAAACATCTCTTATCAATGGTTGTAAAAACACCCTATCATAGTAATTAATGACTAATTTAATAATGTACTAGTATATAGAAGTTCACTAATTATCAATGGTTGTAAAATATCTCAGTAGGATGGCAGTACAGACATTGTGTATTTAGTCAGTAATAATGCATTACCACTTGACTATGATAAGACATTTTTTATAATGAAATATAGATTGTTTTATTAAGAAAATTTATGTTGAACCATACTGTACCGGAACCTACATATCAGTTATTCGGTGTACGTACATTAAAATTATGTTAATATAAGCAGATTCAGTTTATCTAAAGATTACACCATGTACAACTTACTGATTGATTGCATTTAGCATTGAATAATATTAACTTAGTTATACGTTTATGAACATGCATATTGTAGTATGTTTGGTTGACTTGTTGACTTATTATTTATCGATAATAAAGTTGCTAAAGGTCCTTTCTCTTGGATAGTCCAACCTACATGAACAACTGTCACTACATTAATATACTTTGTAAGTATATGCCTGTATCATTAATATTGTAAGCTATGAATAGAAATAAGAAATTTTTTTTCAGAAATGTATTGATTCACACTGTGTTGATTGTAGCAAAAATATATCAAAAGATCTACTACTATAGATTATATATACAACCTCAATACCTCTAATATGTTAGCTGTGCATATACTTGAACTTATTATCATTTAAGATAAACACATGAATAGACCTACTTATTGGAATGACTGATCCACATTGCAACCATCATGTATGTCAGAGTGCCTTTATTGAAGTTACTATTACCAGATTACAATTTTAACATTTTATTAATAATGGAATTTTTATTACAATATTTACATTAATAGTTCAATACAAATATCCACATAAGCTAAACCACAAACTTAAAAATTAGCATTATCTACCAAATGAAAAATTTATACTTTTCATATTATTTTTTTATTTTTGTGATAGATATGCATGCCAGTGTGTTGAATTCTGTTAGTAGCGGTAATAACATGCAAAGAACCTCAAAATACAATTAAAGTATATTCACCATTTTTGCTGTATCCACAATCATTGTGATAAACCTCACATACATATATTTATACATTATGTATGCCTGTATAGACAATTACCACCTCTAGTACACTTTAGAGGTATCATTTTTCTCCAAGTACTAATGACCTAAAGCACATGTCCTGCTTCAAATGATGAAGTTAGGATTCATCAAGAAAGGATGTGATAGATAAGAACTAGCAAACTGTTATCCCTTGTATTTGGCCAATACTTACCTATCACTGTCTTTTTCTTGATGCAAACCTAATTTCATCAATTGTTTCTACTACTGTATGTAGACTATATGTTTAATATTCATTTTAAAATGCATCAATAGCATAAATAAAGTGACCTTTTAGTAATGTTAGTCTTTTGTTTTTAATCAGTTAAACCAAGTAGTATATGAGTGACCTGCAATGAAAATTTGGCTCAGCTAGGATGTAGGCATCAGGATGTCACTCAAGTCAGAACAAAATTCAGAAGTTTACCTCTGATCCACTATTATGGTTTTCTTGTCTTTGTCATTTTGGTCTTAACTAACTGGAGACTAATGGCCATAATGCATGTTCCATTACTCTCTTCAGAATGATTTCTCTTTATACATTTGATTTTTCCTCAACTATGTTGTCCAGTTTGTACAAATTGTTCTTCTTTCATACACTCTCTCTCTCACTTCCTCTTTTTCTTTGTCCTTGTCACCATTTGTAATTCTTTACCTGCCTTTTGTAGGTCAAGGCACTAACTCTAATCTGTGCAACCTCCATTGTTTCCATGTAGTAAATGAAGCTATAATTGCACTAATCTAAGTCTGTAGCAACCCTCCATTGTTTCCATGATAGAACGAAGCTGACAGAACCTTGCATTTTTTGAAGTCTTCCACCATAATGAGAGTTTGGTAAGTGTTGCAAATGTCAATATCTTGACTCTGCCTTGACCTGAGGCATCTCATAACTTTCAAAAAGTCTTCACACATCTAAGACAGTGTTTTGGCAGGTTTTCATAGCTTGACCATCCTTCACAGAGACATCTTGAAAAAAAAAAAAAAAAAAAAAAAAATGACATATTTATCTCATCATGTTTGAGGGGAGTATCCTCCAGGCTTTTGGCACCTTCACCTCAGAGTCATTTTGCAATATTATGATGTCAGCATCCTTGTACTCCAATATAAGGCTCAATCATGTTTCTCTTTTCTTTTTCCTATTGTATGGGTACATGTAATAAGTAATAAAATTTCGGAAGTAGATTTTATATCAACAGAACTGGTAATAATTCCTGATTAAGAATGACTTTCTTAAAATTAATTATGTTAATATTATAACTAGCATTTGTTACGGTTTGTGGTGTCAAATTGAGCTTTGGTGTGCGTTTACGGACAAAATGTACATATTTGAATTAGTAACCTCAATGGAGAACGTTCACATGAAAGAATGGAGGTGAAAGTTAGTGGCCATTCCCTCCTGACTCAGAACAGCTACAGCATGACATTCAACTAAGTACATAAAATGATCTTATAAAGAGAAGCCGAAAGACAATGTAAATATGTGAATTACATAAGGGTGTTTACAGCATTCTCCAAAATACGATAAACAAGGTGATAAAAATCGGAAAAGTGATATACCACACAAAACTTTCCTTAATTACTGTAGTAGATGCATCATCTAGCTTTATTTTCATCTTCTGATTTCAGTTTCGTCCCCAAACTTCAACATCCAAGCTTACTAGATTCAGAACTAGTACTGCTGTCAGCGTCTTCTTCATCGACCTTCATATCATCTGATAGGATATGATTGTTAGTAATGTTTTACATGATTCCCTCGAGCTTCTTCATCACTTGTGCTATGTCAAAACTTGAATCAGATGTCTTTTTGGTGAATGCATTGTTCCCAACTACTCCCCTTGATTCGCTAGAAAATAAACCGATCATGTATCTACCAGACGTAAGCTCAAATCTGTCGTGTAACATGTCGATCAAAACGTAGGAGCAAGATTCTGCACAAAAAAGAACCAATTTTACGCTTGTTCGCAATGAATAGGTTATAATTACGAATTGGTGTAATTACTTTGGCTTTACTACAGTTGTGACCGATAGCCAGATGAGTTAACAAGAAGAGCGAGAAATCTAGACGAGGAAACTCCTGCTGCACGGTCATTGTTTTCTCAAAGCGCGGCCAATAAGACAAGCTGGATTATTGTGTTGTTATGTTTTGTCAAATTTAATAGTTTTGAATGAGTTAAAAACATTAATTTAATATTTGCTTATTCCCTCTCAGATCCTTAATGTATATGATTTGTAACTCATGTACATTAAGTTTCATTAAACAGCTTAGAAAACTTAATATTAAATTGTTTTATTAGTTTGTAGTATGCAAAAACACAAATTAATTCTTAAGGGTTGGGTTTTTAAGATTATTGATTATTGTTTCCAAATAAAATTTTCCTTTCCTTTTGCTCTGTTGTCAAGATTTTGGCAACCTGGGAAAATTTACCCACTTTCTCCTGTTAATACAATTGTCTACCTCTTCCCCCAAAA
>NW_024535502.1:0-11734 GCF_016097555.1 Gigantopelta aegis
GAACCGCCGCTTCCACTCACACACTTACTCCAGGCTTCACTTCTCTTCTAGATATCCGTGGAACCGCCGCTTCCACTCACACACTTACTCCAGGCTTCACTTCTCTTCTAGATATCCGTGGAACCGCCGCTTCCACTCACACACTACTCCAGGCTTCACTTCTCTTCTAGATATCCGTGGAACCGCCGCTTCCACTCACACACTTACTCCAGGCTTCACTTCTCTTCTAGATATCCGTGGAACCGCCGCTTCCACTCACACACTTACTCCAGGCTTCACTTCTCTTCTAGATATCCGTGGAACCGCCGCTTCCACTCACACACTTACTCCAGGCTTCACTTCTCTTCTAGATATCCGTGGAACCGCCGCTTCCACTCACACACTTACTCCAGGCTTCACTTCTCTTCTAGATATCCGTGGAACCGCCGCTTCCACTCACACACTTACTCCAGGCTTCACTTCTCTTCTAGATATCCGTGGAACCGCCGCTTCCACTCACACACTTACTCCAGGCTTCACTTCTCTTCTAGATATCCGTGGAACCGCCGCTTCCACTCACACACTTACTCCAGGCTTCACTTCTCTTCTAGATATCCGTGGAACCGCCGCTTCCACTCACACACTTACTCCAGGCTTCACTTCTCTTCTAGATATCCGTGGAACCGCCGCTTCCACTCACACACTTACTCCAGGCTTCACTTCTCTTCTAGATATCCGTGGAACCGCCGCTTCCACTCACACACTTACTCCAGGCTTCACTTCTCTTCTAGATATCCGTGGAACCGCCGCTTCCACTCACACACTTACTCCAGGCTTCACTTCTCTTCTAGATATCCGTGGAACCGCCGCTTCCACTCACACACTTACTCCAGGCTTCACTTCTCTTCTAGATATCCGTGGAACCGCCGCTTCCACTCACACACTTACTCCAGGCTTCACTTCTCTTCTAGATATCCGTGGAACCGCCGCTTCCACTCACACACTTACTCCAGGCTTCACTTCTCTTCTAGATATCCGTGGAACCGCCGCTTCCACTCACACACTTACTCCAGGCTTCACTTCTCTTCTAGATATCCGTGGAACCGCCGCTTCCACTCACACACTTACTCCAGGCTTCACTTCTCTTCTAGATATCCGTGGAACCGCCGCTTCCACTCACACACTTACTCCAGGCTTCACTTCTCTTCTAGATATCCGTGGAACCGCCGCTTCCACTCACACACTTACTCCAGGCTTCACTTTCCTTCTAGATATCCGTGGAACCGCCGCTTCCACTCACTCCAGGCTTCACTTTCCTTCTAGATATCCGTGGAACCGCCGCTTCCACTCACACACTTACTCCAGGCTTCACTTCTCTTCTAGATATCCGTGGAACCGCCGCTTCCACTCACACACTTACTCCAGGCTTCACTTCTCTTCTAGATATCCGTGGAACCGCCGCTTCCACTCACACACTTACTCCAGGCTTCACTTCTCTTCTAGATATCCGTGGAACCGCCGCTTCCACTCACACACTTACTCCAGGCTTCACTTCTCTTCTAGATATCCGTGGAACCGCCGCTTCCACTCACACACTTACTCCAGGCTTCACTTCTCTTCTAGATATCCGTGGAACCGCCGCTTCCACTCACACACTTACTCCAGGCTTCACTTCTCTTCTAGATATCCGTGGAACCGCCGCTTCCACTCACACACTTACTCCAGGCTTCACTTCTCTTCTAGATATCCGTGGAACCGCCGCTTCCACTCACACACTTACTCCAGGCTTCACTTCTCTTCTAGATATCCGTGGAACCGCCGCTTCCACTCACACACTTACTCCAGGCTTCACTTCTCTTCTAGATATCCGTGGAACCGCCGCTTCCACTCACTCCAGGCTTCACTTTCCTTCTAGATATCCGTGGAACCGCCGCTTCCACTCACACACTTACTCCAGGCTTCACTTCTCTTCTAGATATCCGTGGAACCGCCGCTTCCACTCACACACTTACTCCAGGCTTCACTTCTCTTCTAGATATCCGTGGAACCGCCGCTTCCACTCACACACTTACTCCAGGCTTCACTTCTCTTCTAGATATCCGTGGAACCGCCGCTTCCACTCACACCGCCGCTTCCACTCACACACTTACTCCAGGCTTCACTTCTCTTCTAGATATCCGTGGAACCGCCGCTTCCACTCACACACTTACTCCAGGCTTCACTTCTCTTCTAGATATCCGTGGAACCGCCGCTTCCACTCACTCCAGGCTTCACTTTCCTTCTAGATATCCGTGGAACCGCCGCTTCCACTCACACACTTACTCCAGGCTTCACTTCTCTTCTAGATATCCGTGGAACCGCCGCTTCCACTCACACACTTACTCCAGGCTTCACTTCTCTTCTAGATATCCGTGGAACCGCCGCTTCCACTCACACACTTACTCCAGGCTTCACTTCTCTTCTAGATATCCGTGGAACCGCCGCTTCCACTCACACACTTACTCCAGGCTTCACTTCTCTTCTAGATATCCGTGGAACCGCCGCTTCCACTCACACACTTACTCCAGGCTTCACTTCTCTTCTAGATATCCGTGGAACCGCCGCTTCCACTCACACACTTACTCCAGGCTTCACTTCTCTTCTAGATATCCGTGGAACCGCCGCTTCCACTCACACACTTACTCCAGGCTTCACTTCTCTTCTAGATATCCGTGGAACCGCCGCTTCCACTCACACACTCACTCCAGGCTTCACTTCTCTTCTAGATATCCGTGGAACCGCCGCTTCCACTCACACACTTACTCCAGGCTTCACTTCTCTTCTAGATATCCGTGGAACCGCCGCTTCCACTCACACACTTACTCCAGGCTTCACTTCTCTTCTAGATATCCGTGGAACCGCCGCTTCCACTCACACACTTACTCCAGGCTTCACTTCTCTTCTAGATATCCGTGGAACCGCCGCTTCCACTCACACACTTACTCCAGGCTTCACTTCTCTTCTAGATATCCGTGGAACCGCCGCTTCCACTCACACACTTACTCCAGGCTTCACTTCTCTTCTAGATATCCGTGGAACCGCCGCTTCCACTCACACACTTACTCCAGGCTTCACTTCTCTTCTAGATATCCGTGGAACCGCCGCTTCCACTCACACACTTACTCCAGGCTTCACTTCTCTTCTAGATATCCGTGGAACCGCCGCTTCCACTCACACACTTACTCCAGGCTTCACTTCTCTTCTAGATATCCGTGGAACCGCCGCTTCCACTCACACACTTACTCCAGGCTTCACTTCTCTTCTAGATATCCGTGGAACCGCCGCTTCCACTCACACACTTACTCCAGGCTTCACTTCTCTTCTAGATATCCGTGGAACCGCCGCTTCCACTCACACACTTACTCCAGGCTTCACTTCTCTTCTAGATATCCGTGGAACCGCCGCTTCCACTCACACACTTACTCCAGGCTTCACTTCTCTTCTAGATATCCGTGGAACCGCCGCTTCCACTCACACACTTACTCCAGGCTTCACTTCTCTTCTAGATATCCGTGGAACCGCCGCTTCCACTCACACACTTACTCCAGGCTTCACTTCTCTTCTAGATATCCGTGGAACCGCCGCTTCCACTCACACACTTACTCCAGGCTTCACTTCTCTTCTAGATATCCGTGGAACCGCCGCTTCCACTCACACACTTACTCCAGGCTTCACTTCTCTTCTAGATATCCGTGGAACCGCCGCTTCCACTCACACACTTACTCCAGGCTTCACTTCTCTTCTAGATATCCGTGGAACCGCCGCTTCCACTCACACACTTACTCCAGGCTTCACTTCTCTTCTAGATATCCGTGGAACCGCCGCTTCCACTCACACACTTACTCCAGGCTTCACTTCTCTTCTAGATATCCGTGGAACCGCCGCTTCCACTCACACACTTACTCCAGGCTTCACTTCTCTTCTAGATATCCGTGGAACCGCCGCTTCCACTCACACACTTACTCCAGGCTTCACTTCTCTTCTAGATATCCGTGGAACCGCCGCTTCCACTCACACACTTACTCCAGGCTTCACTTCTCTTCTAGATATCCGTGGAACCGCCGCTTCCACTCACACACTTACTCCAGGCTTCACTTCTCTTCTAGATATCCGTGGAACCGCCGCTTCCACTCACACACTTACTCCAGGCTTCACTTCTCTTCTAGATATCCGTGGAACCGCCGCTTCCACTCACACACTTACTCCAGGCTTCACTTCTCTTCTAGATATCCGTGGAACCGCCGCTTCCACTCACACACTTACTCCAGGCTTCACTTCTCTTCTAGATATCCGTGGAACCGCCGCTTCCACTCACACACTTACTCCAGGCTTCACTTCTCTTCTAGATATCCGTGGAACCGCCGCTTCCACTCACACACTTACTCCAGGCTTCACTTCTCTTCTAGATATCCGTGGAACCGCCGCTTCCACTCACACACTTACTCCAGGCTTCACTTCTCTTCTAGATATCCGTGGAACCGCCGCTTCCACTCACACACTTACTCCAGGCTTCACTTCTCTTCTAGATATCCGTGGAACCGCCGCTTCCACTCACACACTTACTCCAGGCTTCACTTCTCTTCTAGATATCCGTGGAACCGCCGCTTCCACTCACACACTTACTCCAGGCTTCACTTCTCTTCTAGATATCCGTGGAACCGCCGCTTCCACTCACACACTTACTCCAGGCTTCACTTCTCTTCTAGATATCCGTGGAACCGCCGCTTCCACTCACACACTTACTCCAGGCTTCACTTCTCTTCTAGATATCCGTGGAACCGCCGCTTCCACTCACACACTTACTCCAGGCTTCACTTCTCTTCTAGATATCCGTGGAACCGCCGCTTCCACTCACACACTTACTCCAGGCTTCACTTCTCTTCTAGATATCCGTGGAACCGCCGCTTCCACTCACACACTTACTCCAGGCTTCACTTCTCTTCTAGATATCCGTGGAACCGCCGCTTCCACTCACACACTTACTCCAGGCTTCACTTCTCTTCTAGATATCCGTGGAACCGCCGCTTCCACTCACACACTTACTCCAGGCTTCACTTCTCTTCTAGATATCCGTGGAACCGCCGCTTCCACTCACACACTTACTCCAGGCTTCACTTCTCTTCTAGATATCCGTGGAACCGCCGCTTCCACTCACACACTTACTCCAGGCTTCACTTCTCTTCTAGATATCCGTGGAACCGCCGCTTCCACTCACACACTTACTCCAGGCTTCACTTCTCTTCTAGATATCCGTGGAACCGCCGCTTCCACTCACACACTTACTCCAGGCTTCACTTCTCTTCTAGATATCCGTGGAACCGCCGCTTCCACTCACACACTTACTCCAGGCTTCACTTCTCTTCTAGATATCCGTGGAACCGCCGCTTCCACTCACACACTTACTCCAGGCTTCACTTCTCTTCTAGATATCCGTGGAACCGCCGCTTCCACTCACACACTTACTCCAGGCTTCACTTCTCTTCTAGATATCCGTGGAACCGCCGCTTCCACACACTCACTCCAGGCTTCACTTTCCTTCTAGATATCCGTGGAACCGCCGCTTCCACTCACACACTTACTCCAGGCTTCACTTCTCTTCTAGATATCCGTGGAACCGCCGCTTCCACTCACACACTTACTCCAGGCTTCACTTCTCTTCTAGATATCCGTGGAACCGCCGCTTCCACTCACACACTTACTCCAGGCTTCACTTCTCTTCTAGATATCCGTGGAACCGCCGCTTCCACTCACACACTTACTCCAGGCTTCACTTCTCTTCTAGATATCCGTGGAACCGCCGCTTCCACTCACACACTTACTCCAGGCTTCACTTCTCTTCTAGATATCCGTGGAACCGCCGCTTCCACTCACACACTTACTCCAGGCTTCACTTCTCTTCTAGATATCCGTGGAACCGCCGCTTCCACTCACACACTTACTCCAGGCTTCACTTCTCTTCTAGATATCCGTGGAACCGCCGCTTCCACTCACACACTTACTCCAGGCTTCACTTCTCTTCTAGATATCCGTGGAACCGCCGCTTCCACTCACACACTTACTCCAGGCTTCACTTCTCTTCTAGATATCCGTGGAACCGCCGCTTCCACTCACACACTTACTCCAGGCTTCACTTCTCTTCTAGATATCCGTGGAACCGCCGCTTCCACTCACACACTTACTCCAGGCTTCACTTCTCTTCTAGATATCCGTGGAACCGCCGCTTCCACTCACACACTTACTCCAGGCTTCACTTCTCTTCTAGATATCCGTGGAACCGCCGCTTCCACTCACACACTTACTCCAGGCTTCACTTCTCTTCTAGATATCCGTGGAACCGCCGCTTCCACTCACACACTTACTCCAGGCTTCACTTCTCTTCTAGATATCCGTGGAACCGCCGCTTCCACTCACACACTTACTCCAGGCTTCACTTCTCTTCTAGATATCCGTGGAACCGCCGCTTCCACTCACACACTTACTCCAGGCTTCACTTCTCTTCTAGATATCCGTGGAACCGCCGCTTCCACTCACACACTTACTCCAGGCTTCACTTCTCTTCTAGATATCCGTGGAACCGCCGCTTCCACTCACACACTTACTCCAGGCTTCACTTCTCTTCTAGATATCCGTGGAACCGCCGCTTCCACTCACACACTTACTCCAGGCTTCACTTCTCTTCTAGATATCCGTGGAACCGCCGCTTCCACTCACACACTTACTCCAGGCTTCACTTCTCTTCTAGATATCCGTGGAACCGCCGCTTCCACTCACACACTTACTCCAGGCTTCACTTCTCTTCTAGATATCCGTGGAACCGCCGCTTCCACTCACACACTTACTCCAGGCTTCACTTCTCTTCTAGATATCCGTGGAACCGCCGCTTCCACTCACACACTTACTCCAGGCTTCACTTCTCTTCTAGATATCCGTGGAACCGCCGCTTCCACTCACACACTTACTCCAGGCTTCACTTCTCTTCTAGATATCCGTGGAACCGCCGCTTCCACTCACACACTTACTCCAGGCTTCACTTCTCTTCTAGATATCCGTGGAACCGCCGCTTCCACTCACACACTTACTCCAGGCTTCACTTCTCTTCTAGATATCCGTGGAACCGCCGCTTCCACTCACACACTTACTCCAGGCTTCACTTCTCTTCTAGATATCCGTGGAACCGCCGCTTCCACTCACACACTTACTCCAGGCTTCACTTCTCTTCTAGATATCCGTGGAACCGCCGCTTCCACTCACACACTTACTCCAGGCTTCACTTCTCTTCTAGATATCCGTGGAACCGCCGCTTCCACTCACACACTTACTCCAGGCTTCACTTCTCTTCTAGATATCCGTGGAACCGCCGCTTCCACTCACACACTTACTCCAGGCTTCACTTCTCTTCTAGATATCCGTGGAACCGCCGCTTCCACTCACACACTTACTCCAGGCTTCACTTCTCTTCTAGATATCCGTGGAACCGCCGCTTCCACTCACACACTTACTCCAGGCTTCACTTCTCTTCTAGATATCCGTGGAACCGCCGCTTCCACTCACACACTTACTCCAGGCTTCACTTCTCTTCTAGATATCCGTGGAACCGCCGCTTCCACTCACACACTTACTCCAGGCTTCACTTCTCTTCTAGATATCCGTGGAACCGCCGCTTCCACTCACACACTTACTCCAGGCTTCACTTCTCTTCTAGATATCCGTGGAACCGCCGCTTCCACTCACACACTTACTCCAGGCTTCACTTCTCTTCTAGATATCCGTGGAACCGCCGCTTCCACTCACACACTTACTCCAGGCTTCACTTCTCTTCTAGATATCCGTGGAACCGCCGCTTCCACTCACACACTTACTCCAGGCTTCACTTCTCTTCTAGATATCCGTGGAACCGCCGCTTCCACTCACACACTTACTCCAGGCTTCACTTCTCTTCTAGATATCCGTGGAACCGCCGCTTCCACTCACACACTTACTCCAGGCTTCACTTCTCTTCTAGATATCCGTGGAACCGCCGCTTCCACTCACTCCAGGCTTCACTTTCCTTCTAGATATCCGTGGAACCGCCGCTTCCACTCACACACTACTCCAGGCTCACTTCTCTTCTAGATATCCGTGGAACCGCCGCTTCCACTCACACTTACTCCAGGCTTCACTTCTCTTCTAGATATCCGTGGAACCGCCGCTTCCACTCACACACTTACTCCAGGCTTCACTTTCCTTCTAGATATCCGTGGAACCGCCGCTTCCACTCACACACTTACTCCAGGCTTCACTTCTCTTCTAGATATCCGTGGAACCGCCGCTTCCACTCACACACTTACTCCAGGCTTCACTTCTCTTCTAGATATCCGTGGAACCGCCGCTTCCACTCACACACTTACTCCAGGCTTCACTTCTCTTCTAGATATCCGTGGAACCGCCGCTTCCACTCACACACTTACTCCAGGCTTCACTTCTCTTCTAGATATCCGTGGAACCGCCGCTTCCACTCACACACTTACTCCAGGCTTCACTTCTCTTCTAGATATCCGTGGAACCGCCGCTTCCACTCACACACTTACTCCAGGCTTCACTTCTCTTCTAGATATCCGTGGAACCGCCGCTTCCACTCACACACTTACTCCAGGCTTCACTTCTCTTCTAGATATCCGTGGAACCGCCGCTTCCACTCACACACTTACTCCAGGCTTCACTTCTCTTCTAGATATCCGTGGAACCGCCGCTTCCACTCACACACTTACTCCAGGCTTCACTTCTCTTCTAGATATCCGTGGAACCGCCGCTTCCACTCACACACTTACTCCAGGCTTCACTTCTCTTCTAGATATCCGTGGAACCGCCGCTTCCACTCACACACTTACTCCAGGCTTCACTTCTCTTCTAGATATCCGTGGAACCGCCGCTTCCACTCACACACTTACTCCAGGCTTCACTTCTCTTCTAGATATCCGTGGAACCGCCGCTTCCACTCACACACTTACTCCAGGCTTCACTTCTCTTCTAGATATCCGTGGAACCGCCGCTTCCACTCACACACTTACTCCAGGCTTCACTTCTCTTCTAGATATCCGTGGAACCGCCGCTTCCACTCACACACTTACTCCAGGCTTCACTTCTCTTCTAGATATCCGTGGAACCGCCGCTTCCACTCACACACTTACTCCAGGCTTCACTTCTCTTCTAGATATCCGTGGAACCGCCGCTTCCACTCACACACTTACTCCAGGCTTCACTTCTCTTCTAGATATCCGTGGAACCGCCGCTTCCACTCACACACTTACTCCAGGCTTCACTTCTCTTCTAGATATCCGTGGAACCGCCGCTTCCACTCACACACTTACTCCAGGCTTCACTTCTCTTCTAGATATCCGTGGAACCGCCGCTTCCACTCACACACTTACTCCAGGCTTCACTTCTCTTCTAGATATCCGTGGAACCGCCGCTTCCACTCACACACTTACTCCAGGCTTCACTTCTCTTCTAGATATCCGTGGAACCGCCGCTTCCACTCACACACTTACTCCAGGCTTCACTTCTCTTCTAGATATCCGTGGAACCGCCGCTTCCACTCACACACTTACTCCAGGCTTCACTTCTCTTCTAGATATCCGTGGAACCGCCGCTTCCACTCACACACTTACTCCAGGCTTCACTTCTCTTCTAGATATCCGTGGAACCGCCGCTTCCACTCTCTCTTCACACTCACACACTTACTCCAGGCTTCACTTCTCTTCTAGATATCCGTGGAACCGCCGCTTCCACTCACACACTTACTCCAGGCTTCACTTCTCTTCTAGATATCCGTGGAACCGCCGCTTCCACTCACACACTTACTCCAGGCTTCACTTCTCTTCTAGATATCCGTGGAACCGCCGCTTCCACTCACACACTTACTCCAGGCTTCACTTCTCTTCTAGATATCCGTGGAACCGCCGCTTCCACTCACACACTTACTCCAGGCTTCACTTCTCTTCTAGATATCCGTGGAACCGCCGCTTCCACTCACACACTTACTCCAGGCTTCACTTCTCTTCTAGATATCCGTGGAACCGCCGCTTCCACTCACACACTTACTCCAGGCTTCACTTCTCTTCTAGATATCCGTGGAACCGCCGCTTCCACTCACACACTTACTCCAGGCTTCACTTCTCTTCTAGATATCCGTGGAACCGCCGCTTCCACTCACACACTTACTCCAGGCTTCACTTCTCTTCTAGATATCCGTGGAACCGCCGCTTCCACTCACACACTTACTCCAGGCTTCACTTCTCTTCTAGATATCCGTGGAACCGCCGCTTCCACTCACACACTTACTCCAGGCTTCACTTCTCTTCTAGATATCCGTGGAACCGCCGCTTCCACTCACACACTTACTCCAGGCTTCACTTCTCTTCTAGATATCCGTGGAACCGCCGCTTCCACTCACACACTTACTCCAGGCTTCACTTCTCTTCTAGATATCCGTGGAACCGCCGCTTCCACTCACACACTTACTCCAGGCTTCACTTCTCTTCTAGATATCCGTGGAACCGCCGCTTCCACTCACACACTTACTCCAGGCTTCACTTCTCTTCTAGATATCCGTGGAACCGCCGCTTCCACTCACACACTTACTCCAGGCTTCACTTCTCTTCTAGATATCCGTGGAACCTCCATGCTTCACTTCTCTTCTAGATATCCGTGGAACCGCCGCTTCCACTCACACACTTACTCCAGGCTTCACTTCTCTTCTAGATATCCGTGGAACCGCCGCTTCCACTCACACACTTACTCCAGGCTTCACTTCTCTTCTAGATATCCGTGGAACCGCCGCTTCCACTCACACACTTACTCCAGGCTTCACTTCTCTTCTAGATATCCGTGGAACCGCCGCTTCCACTCACTCCAGGCTTCACACTTACTCCAGGCTTCACTTCTCTTCTAGATATCCGTGGAACCGCCGCTTCCACTCACACACTTACTCCAGGCTTCACTTCTCTTCTAGATATCCGTGGAACCGCCGCTTCCACTCACACACTTACTCCAGGCTTCACTTCTCTTCTAGATATCCGTGGAACCGCCGCTTCCACTCACACACTTACTCCAGGCTTCACTTCTCTTCTAGATATCCGTGGAACCGCCGCTTCCACTCACACACTTACTCCAGGCTTCACTTCTCTTCTAGATATCCGTGGAACCGCCGCTTCCACTCACACACTTACTCCAGGCTTCACTTCTCTTCTAGATATCCGTGGAACCGCCGCTTCCACTCACACACTTACTCCAGGCTTCACTTCTCTTCTAGATATCCGTGGAACCGCCGCTTCCACTCACTCCAGGCTTCACTTTCCTTCTAGATATCCACCGCCGCTTCACTCCAGGCTTCTCTTCTAGATATCCGTGGAACCGCCGCTTCCACTCACACACTTACTCCAGGCTTCACTTCTCTTCTAGATATCCGTGGAACCGCCGCTTCCACTCACACACTTACTCCAGGCTTCACTTCTCTTCTAGATATCCGTGGAACCGCCGCTTCCACTCACACACTTACTCCAGGCTTCACTTCTCACCGCCGCTTCCACTCACACACTTACTCCAGGCTTCACTTCTCTTCTAGATATCCGTGGAACCGCCGCTTCCACTCACACACTTACTCCAGGCTTCACTTCTCTTCTAGATATCCGTGGAACCGCCGCTTCCACTCACACACTTACTCCAGGCTTCACTTCTC
>NW_024535503.1:0-24045 GCF_016097555.1 Gigantopelta aegis
AAAGTGATTATTAACTTGTTACGTAAGCTTTTCAAGTAAGTGTTTTGACAAAGTGAATGGGTTTTAAAAACAGTCTAGATGGAGCAAATAACTTCTAAATGTTTTCAGTTTCAAAGTTTCTTTTATGTTCAAATCACAGTTAGTAAATAAGTTATATGGTACCATGGTAATGTGCCAACATAAGAAATGTAAACTCTATTTATCATTAGCTAGATAAGGATATCATTACAGTAAAAAAATAAATTGAATTGTAAGGTTGCTATGTACAAGGGTATTATTTATAATAGACATTGCAAATTCTTCTTTAATACAAACAGGCTGTCCTTGATCAGCCATGTTACAGCAGTTTATCAACTTGTTGTGCTCAAGCTTTTAAAGGAAGTTGTTTGACAGAGTCCTTAGATGGACAAAACAACTTTAAAAAAGACACTCTTTCAGTTTCAAAGTTTTATTCACGTTCAATCACAGTTAGTATAACATTAACCATGTACTGTTCAAATAAGACATGTAACCTCTATTTTGTCATTAGATAGTTAAAGATATCTTTACAATAAAGAGAATAAATTTGACAGAGTGAAAATATTTTAGATGGATGTAACAACAACTTTTAAAAGTTTTAGTTTCAAAGTTTTCTGCATGTTCAATCACAAATTAGTAAAAACATATGATAACCATGTACTGTTCAACATAAGATAGGTAAACTCTATCATTAGATAGATAAAGATATTACAATAAAGAAATAAATTGAATTATGAGATGCTATGTACGAGGGTATTATTATAATAGAGAGAATTGAAACTTGGAACTTAATATCATTAATGTCACATTCTTTCGTATATTTATGACAATCTAGCATCTACATTTCTTTTCTTTATCAAGATATCTGGTGAAGTTTTCATGTACCTCAACGCATAAACATTAATTCTCGTTCTCTCCTCACACGCAGTTTGTATCGTTTAGCTAATATCAGAAACACCATCAATACAAACAGACTAAAGACAGACTTAGTTAAAGTAGTAAAAACTGCAACCAAGAGGACCAGACTTTATATTAAAAAATGGAAGTACTAATGAAGTGTTTACTATTGACATCACTCCAATTACTCCATACATAATCCAACTAATATTCCTCTCATTGATTAGGAGTTTGAGCTAATATAAATAGTTAAGTCTTTTTATAACAATTTTAACAGGATTGGTGCTATGGTGTGTAATATCCAGCCATTGTTTGAATAGTGAGTGACTTATAATCACAATTAAGAAAGCCAGACCAGCTGGTGCAAAAAGATAAATATTTGAGTATCCAGATACATACCAATACATACCCAATCTGCTCATCAGCAATAAAATAACTTATGCTTGCTGTTAAAATACATGAAAAAGTTGATCCAAAAAATGCCACTGTACAATAGCACTTAGTTCATCTCCTGAAGCTTTCTATAAGTTGGTCAATATTGAATGGTATGATATTAGCACGAATAATGCTGTAGTTATAAGCAATAAAGCTATACCAAATGCTAGTATAGGAATGTTAGTTGATATGATACTTACCACCAACAATTATCCAAAGTTATTAATCCAAAAATAAAAACTAGTCATGACACTAACGATATCAACCAATCCAACAATCAGCCAATAAACCAGTTAGGAGTATGAATAAAGATGAACTAAATTCAAATACAGGTATTGTAAATGGTCCTAAGAGGTTGATTAATATCATTCTTGTAGCATTTGTATAAAATGAGGGAAAGCAATATCCCAAATGAGAACCCAGATAGCTTTTTTAGATCTAACAAAGTGGTAGATGATACCTTTTAGGAAAACATTGCAATTTCTTCTTTAACACTAAAGGTTGTCCCTCTTGATCAGCCATGTTAAAGTGATCGTCCACTTGTTGTGGTCAAGCTTTTCAAGGAAGTGTTTTTGACAGAGTCAATTGTTTTAAAAAAAAGTCTGCAATTGCACAATATTTTGTTAAAAAGTAAGCACACAATAACTGTTTTCATTACTAGTGTACTAATGCTTATGTAGCTACATAAACCATTAATTTCACAATACATTAGTAATCAAAACTAGTATTACATTTACTTTTGCCTATTCAACCTGCTGTATAACCATGGTATTAGTTAAATCAAACAATCAATATTTAAGTTCAATCACAGTTAGAAAAACATGTAAATGGTAAATGTACATGTTACCATTCGAAGTAAGACATGTAAACTCATTTGTCATGAGATAGATAAAAATATCATTACAATAAAGAGAATAAATTGAATTATGAGGTAATACGTACAAGGATATTTTTATAACAAAGAGAATTGAGAATTAGAACTTAAATCATTAATGTCACATTCTTTCAAATCTTTATGACAATCTAGCGTCTACATCTTTCTTCTTCATCAAGATATCTAGTGAAGCGTTCATGCACCTCCACATAAACATCAATCTCATTCTCTCTCACACGCAGCTTGTATCGTTTAGCTAGTAACAGAAATACAATCAATACAAACAGACTCAAGACAGACTTAGTTAAAAAGTAGTCAAAACTGCAAACCAAGAGGACCAGACTTTATTTTTGAAAATAAAAAGAATACTAAAACATTTACTATTGACATCACTCCACTTATTCCATACCATAATCCAACTAATATTCCCCTCATTGATTTAGGAGTCTGAGCTAATATGAACTCAAGAGATGTTAGTTGTACAAGACAATAACTGATACCCAAACTATGTGGAATTAATTGCCATTTATAATCAAAAGGTAGTTTATAGTCTCCATTTTAGTAACAACCTTTACTTTTCACTATAAAATGGCTAACAAACCATTATTATATACGATACATTAAGGCCAATGTGATACTGAGACCTAGGCCTATTCTCTTCAGCATACTGGGAATGTAATTATAGAAACATGGTAAATAAAGAAATGATAGGGCAGAATAAAGAGGATAGCAACAACAAATACAGCATCATATGAAAATATCATCTCAAGTCGAATCATTTTGAGATGCGTGAGTTACAATAATAGAGAGAGGTTCAACCATTTAAATTCATTTCAGCCGCTGGCATTCCATTTGAAACATCCATGTAGAGCCCAAACAAGAAAGCAAAGATAAGTGTATCAGTCTCAGGACTGTCTTAACATCTTCTACTTCCTCTTCTGAGAAAGGTCCACCATATTTCTCCTTGCCTACATCCAGTCTTGGAGGATAATCCTCCAACCAAAATGTAAGAGCACTACGATTTGTTGGTTGTTTATTCTTCCTGGCATAGTTGAGTACTTTTGCAACAAGTTTAACAGATTGGTGCTATGGTGTGTAATATCCAGCCATTGTTTGAACAGTGAGTGACTTATAATTACGACTAAAAAGGCGAGACCAGCTGGTGCCAAAAGGACCAGCTGGTTAAAAGATAATATTTGAGTATCCAGATAGATACCAATATATACCAATCTGCTCATCAGCTAAGAAATAATATAAGTTTCCTGTAAGGATTAAAGCCCAATAGTTGATCCCAAAAAATGCCACTGTACAATAGCTAACTTAGCTCACTCCTGAAGCTTCTACAGTTGGTCAATATTGAATGGTATGATATTAGCACGAAATAATGCTGAAATAATAAGCAATAAAGCTATACCAATGCTAGTATAGGAATGTTAGTTGATATGATACTTACACCAACAATTATCCAAGTTATTAATCCAAAAATAAAACTAGCCATGACACTACAATATCGACCAATCCAACCATCAGCCAATAAACCAGCCAGGACTACGAATAAAGATGAACTAAATTCAAATACAGGTATTGGTCTAAGAGGTTGATTAATACCATTCTTGTAGCACTTATATACAAAGAGAACGCAATATCCCAGATGAGAACTAAGATAGCTTTTTTAGATCTAACAAGTGGTAGATGATACCTTTTAGGACAACATTGCAATTTCTTCTTTAACACTAAAGGTTGTCCTCCTTGATTAGCCATGTTAAAGTGATCGTCAACTTGTTGTGGTCAAGCTTTTCAAGGAAGTGTTTAGACAGAGTCAATGGTTTTAAAAAAACAGTCTTAGATGCAAAAAAACTTTTAAAAGACAGTCTTTCATTTTTCAAAGTTTATTCATGTTCAATCACAATTAGTAAAACATGTATATGTTAACAATGTAATGTTCAACATAAGATGTATACTCTCTATTTATCATTAGATAGATAAAGATATCATTACAATAAAGAGTATAAATTGAATTGTGAGGTGCTATGTACGGGGTATTATTATAATAGAGAGAAATGAAAACTGGAACTTAATATCATTAATGTCACACAACTCTTTCAAATATTTATGACAATCTAGCTTCTACATTTCTCTTCTTCATCGAGGTACCTAGTGAAGTGTTCATGCACCTCTTGCATAAAACATCAATCTCATTCTCTCTCACACGTAGCTTGTATCGTGGTAGGCTAATATATCAGAAACACAATCAATTCAACAAACTCAAGACAGACTTAGTTAAAAAGTAGCAAAAACTGCAACCAGAGGACCAGACTTTTATATTAAAAAATGGAAGTTTAAGGGAAAATGTTAGTGTTTACTATGTGACATCAACCCACTTATTCCATACCATAATCCACTATATTATCCTCTCATCGATTTAGGAGTTTGAGCTAATATAAATTCGAGAGATGTTAGTTGTACAAGACAATAACTGGATACCAGACAAACATATGTAGAATAAATTGCCATTTATAATCAAAAGGTAGTTTAAAGTCTCCATTTAGCAACACAACCTTTACTTTTCACTATAAAACGACTAACAAAAACACCATTATCATGTACGATACATTAATGGCCAATGTAATACTGAGAGCTAGGCCTATTCTCTTCAGCATACTGGGAATGTAATTATATAGAAATGCGGATAAACAAAGAAATGATAGAGCAGAATAAAGAGAATAGCAAACAACAAATATAGCACCATATGATAATATCACCTCAATTAGATCATTTGAAGATGCGTTTATGATAACAGAGAGAGGTTCTCCACTCAAGTTCTTATCACCAGCTGCACTCCATTGATGTCCCATGCAGAACCATAACAAGAAAAGCAAAGAATAAGTGGTATCAGTTCTCGGACTGTCTTGACATCTTCTTCTTCCTCTTCTAAGAAAGGTCCACCATATTTCTCCTTGCCTACATCCAGTCTTGGAGGATAATCCCCAACCCAAAATGTAGAGCACTACGATTTGTTGGTTGTTTATTCTTTCTACTATAGTTCGTACTTTTGCAACAAGTTTAACAGGATTGGTGCTATGGTGTGTAATATCCAGCCATCGTTTGAATAGTGAATGACTTATAATCAACACTTAAGAAACCCCCCCCCCCAACCCCTCTCCCCCCAAACAAAAAAAAAAAAAAAAAAAAAAAAGCCAGAGACCACCTGGTGCCAAAAAAGATAAATATTTTTTGTATCCATATACATACCAATACATACCAATCTGCTCATCAGCAATAAAATAACTTATGCTTGCTGTTAAAATACATGAAAAAAGTTGATCCAAAAAAATGCCACTGTACAATAGCACTTAGCTCATCTCCTGAAGCTTCTATAAGTTGGTCAATATTGAATGGTATGATATTAGCCACGAAATAATGCTGTAGTTATAAGCAATGAACTATACCAAATGCTAGTATTGGAATGTTAGTTGATATGATACTTACACCAACAATTGTCCAAGTTATTAATCCAAAAGAACAAAACTAGCCATGACCACTCCGATATCGACCATCCAACTATCAGCCAATAAACCAGCCAGTAGGGCATGAACAATGATGGAGTATAAGTAAATATAGGTGATGGTCCTAAGATGGTGATTAATATCATTCTTGCAGCACTTATATACAAAGAGAAAGCAATATCCCAGATGAAACTAAGATAGCTTTTTTAGAATTAATGCGCTGTAGATGATACCTTTTAATATAGTATTGCAATTTCTTCTTCAACACTAAATGTTGTTCTTCTTGATCAGACATGTTAAAGCAATTACCAACTTGTTACAATCAAGCTTTTCAAGAAAGTGTTTTGACAAAGTGAATGGTTTTAAAAAACCGTTTTAGATGGAACCAATAACTTTTAAATGTTTCAGTTTAAAAGTTCTTTCATGTTCAATCACAATTAGTAAAACATGTATATGATAACAATGTAATGTTCAACATAAGATGTATAAACTCTATTTATCATTAGATAGTTAAAATATCATTACAATAAGAGAAAAATCGAATTGTGAGGTGCTATGTACAAGGTATTATTATAATAGAGAGAATTGAAAACTCGAACTTAATATCATTAATGTCACACTCTTTCAAATACTTAAGACAATCTAGCGTTTAGATTTTTCTTCTCCATTGAGGTACCTAGTGAAGTTTTCATGCACCTCCACATAAACATCAATCTCGTTCTCTCTCACACGCAGTTTGTATCGTTTAGCTAATATCAAAAATACAATCAATCGAAACAGACTAAAGACAGACTTAGTTAAAAAGTAGTAAAAACTGCAACCAAGAGGCCCCAGACTTTATATTTAAAACGGAAGGACTAATGAAGTGTTTTACTATTGACATCAACCCCACGTACTCCATCCCATAATCCAACTAATAGTTCCTCTCATTGATTTAGGAGTCTGAGCTAATATGAACTCAAGAGATGTTAGTTGTACAAGGACAATAACTTATACCAGCAAACATATGTGGAATTAATTGCCATTCATAATCCCAAAAGGTAGTTTATAGTCTCCTTTAGTAAACAACCTTTACTTTTCACTATAAAACAACTAACAAACACCATGATCATATACGATACATTAATGGGCCAATGTAATACTGAGACCTAGGCCTATTCTCTTCAGCATACTGGGAATGTAATTTATAGAAACATGGGTAAATAAAGAAACGATAGAGCAGAACCGAAAAGAGGATAGCAACAACAAATCCCGCAGCATATGATAATATACTTCAATTAGATCATTTTGAGATGTGTTTTATAATAATAGAGAGAGGTTCTCCACTCAAGTTCTTATCAGCAGGCTGCACCCCATTGAATGTCCCATGCAGAACCATAACAAAAAAAGCAAAGAATAAGTGGTAACAGTCTCAGGACTGTCTTGACATCTTCTACTTCCTCTTCTAAGAAAGGTCTGCCATATTTCTCCTTGCCTACATCAAGTCTTGGAGGATAATCCTCCAACCAAAATGTAAAGAGCGCTACGATTTGTTGGTTGTTTATTCTTCCTAGTATAGTTAAGTACTTTTATAACAAGTTTAAAGGATTGGTGCTATGGTGTGTGAATATCCAGCCATTGTTTGAATAGTGAGTGACTTATACTCACAATTAAGAAAGCCCGACCAGCTGGTCAAAAAGATAAATATTTTTGTATCCGGATACATACCAATACATACCAATCTGTTCATCAGCAATAGAATAACTTATGCTTGCTGTTAAAATACATGAAAAAGTTGATCCAAAAAAATGCCACTGTACAATAGCACTTAGCTCATCTCATGCTGAGCTTCTATAAGTTGGTCAATATTGAATGGTATTATATTAGCACGAAATAATGCTGTAGTTATAAGCAATGAAAACTATACCAAATGCTAGTATTGGTATGATTTATTTTTTGATATCCCAATACTTACACCAACAATTATCCAAGTTATTAATCCAAAATAAAAAACTATCATGACACTACGATATCGACCAATCCAACCATCAGCCAATAACCAGCCAGTAGTATGAACAATAATGGAGTATAAGTAAATATAGGTGATGGTCCTAAGAGGTTGATTAATATCATTCTTGTAGCACTTATATACAAAGAGAAAGCAATATCCCAGATTAGAACTAAAATAGCATTTTTAGAATTAATGCACTGTAGACGATACCTTTTAATACAGCATGTGATTTCTTCTTCGACCTTAAAGGTTGTTCTTCTTGATCAGCCATTATAAAGTGATTATCACCTGTGGTATGTCAAGCTTTTCAAGAAAGACGGTTTGTTTTGATGAAGTGGAATGGTTTTAAAACAATCTTTTATAGACTTAATAATTTTAAAAGACAATCCTTTCTTTTTCAAAGCTTATCTATTATTGCATCACAAATTTGGAATAGCTACAGTCTTTTGTTAGACTGAAATAACTATCAAAAGACAGTCATTCTGTTTCAAAGTTTATCTATATTCAATCACAATTTGTAATTGCTCTTGTAGTTGCAAACAGTAACACACAACAACACCACCATTCACAGAGAATTTAAAAACTGGAACTTAATATCATTAATGTCACACTCTTTCAAAAATATTTATGACAATCTATCTTCTACATTTCTCTTCTTCATCGAGGTACCTAGTGAAGTGTTCATAGCACCTCTGCATAAACATCAATCTCATTCTCTCTCACACGTAGCTTGTATCGTTTAGCTAATATCATAAACACCATCATACAAACAACTAAAGACAAACTTAGTTACAAAAAGTAGTAAAAACTGCAACCAAGAGGACCAGACTTTATATTAAAAAATGGAAAGTATTAATGAAGTGTTTTATATGACATCAACCCACTTACTCCATACCATAAATCCAACTAATATTCCCCTCATTGATTTAGGAGTCTGAGCTAATATGAACTCAAGAAATGTTAGTTGTACAAAGACAATAACTGATACCAGCAACTATGTAGAATTAATTCCATTTATAAATCAAAAAGGTAGTTTAAAAGTCTCCATTTAGTAAACAACCTTTACTTTTCACTATAAAACAACTAACAAAACACCATTATCATGTACGATACATTAATGGCCAATGTAATACATAGACCCAGACCTATTCTCATTCAGCATACTGGGAATTAATATTATAAAACATGGGTAAATGAAAGAAATATAGAGCAGAATAAAGAGAATAGCACAACAAATATAGCACCATATGATAATATCACCTCAATTGATCATTTTGAGATGTGTTTATACAATAATAGAGAGAGGTTCTCCCACTCAAGTTCTTATCAGCAGCTGCACCCCCATTGAATGTTCATGCAGAACCATAACAAGAAAGCAAAAAAAGTGGTAACAGTCTCAGGACTGTCTTGACATCTTCTACTTTCTCTTCGAAGAAAGGTCCACCATATTTCTCCTTGCCTACATCAAGTCTTGGAGGATAATCATTCAACCAAAAGTAAGACACTACAATTTGTTGGTTGTTTTATTCTCTTCCTAGTATAGGTTAAGTACTTTTGCAACATGGTTTGACAGGATTGGTGCTATGGTGTGGTAATTCCAGCATTTGGTTTGAATAGTGAGTGACTTATAATCACATTAAGAAAGCCAGACCAAGCTGGTGCAAAAAGATTAAATATTTTTGTAATCCAGATACATACCAATACATACCAAGCTGTTCTCAGCAATAAAAATAACTTATGGGCCTTCTGTTAAATACATGAAAAAGTTGATCCAAAAAAATGCCACTGTACAATAGCACTTAGTTCATCTCCTGGAAGCTTCTACACGTTGGTCAAATTGAATGGTATGATATTAGCACGAAATATGCTGAAGTTATAAGGCAATGAAGCTATAACCAAATGCTGGGTATAGGAATGTTTAGTTGATATGATTACTTACACCAAGAATTATCCAAGTTATTAATCCAAAGAAACAAAACTAGTCATGACACCACGATATCGACCAATCGACCCAAACTATCAGTCCAGCATAAACCAGCCAGTACAAATGACAATGATGAACAAAACTCCAATACAGGTTATTGGTCTAGAGTGATTATTAATATCATTTCTTGCAGCAAAGAAAATACAAAGAGAAAGCAATAATAATCCAAGAGAAAGGCAATATCTCAGATGAGAAACAGATAGCTTTTTTTTTTAGATTTAACAACCACTGTAGACGATAACTTTTAGTCTCAGCATTGCAATTTCTTCTTCGACACTAAATGTTGTCCTCCTTGATGCAAGCCATTGTAAAGTGATTATCAACTGGTTACAGTCAAGCTTTTCACGTAAGTGTTTTGACAAAGTGAACGGTTTAAAAACAGTCTTAGATGGAGCAAATAAACTTTTACAAAGTTCTTTTGCTCCATCCTCGTTTTCAAAGTTTCTTTATGTTCTAGCAAAAATAAGTATATGGTACCATGTAAATGGTACCAACATAAGAAATGTAAACTCTATTTATCATTAGATAGATTAAGGATATCATTACAGTAAAAAAAATCAATTGAAATTGGTAGGTGCAATGTACAAGGGTATTATTTATAATAGACATTATTGCAATTTCTTCTTTAATATTACAGGCTGTCCTTCTTGATCAGCCATGTTAAAGCAGTGTCAACTTGTTGTCTCAGCTTTTGAAAGGAAGGTGTTTTGACGACAGAGTCTTAGTGGACAAAACAAATTTAAAAAGACCCTCTTTCAGTTTTCAAGTTTATTCACGTTCCAATCACAAGTTAGCATACATTATAACCTGTACTGTTTCAACATAAAACATGTAAACTCTATCATTAGATAGATAAAGATATTACAATAAAGAAATAAATTGAATTATGAGATGCTATGTACGAGGGTAAAATATTATAATAGAGATAATTGAACACTGAGACTTAATATCATAAGTGTCACACTCTTTCGAATTGTATGACAATCTAGCGTCTACATCTCTTTTCTTTATCCAAATATCTGGTGAAGTTTTCATGCCCTCCACATAACATCAATCTAGTCTCTCCTCACCGCCAGTTTGTATCGTTTTAGCTTAATATCAAAATACAATCATATAGAAACAGACTCAGACAGACTTAGTTAACAAATAGTAAAAACTGCAACCAAGAGGACCAGACTTTATTTTAAAAAATGGAAGGACTAATGAACGCGTTTACTATTGACATCACCACCTTGCTCTCCATACCATAATCCAACTAATATTCCTCTCATTGATTTTAGGAGTTTGAGCTAATAATGAACTCGAGAGATGTTAGTTGTACAAGACAATAACCGATACCAGCAAACATCATGTAGAATTAATTGCCATTTATAATCAAAAGGTAGTTTATAGTCCCTCCATTTAGTAAACAACCTTTACTTTTTCACTATAAAACGACTACAAACACCATTATCATATACCGATTACATTAATGGCCAATGTGATCCATGAGACCAGAGCCTTTTTCTTCTTCAGCATACTGGGAAGGTAATTATAGAAACACATGGGTAAACAAGAAAAAGATTAGAGCAGAATATAAGAGGTATACAACAAACCAAATATAGCACCATATTATAATATCCCCTTCAATTAGATCCTTGTGGAAGATGTGTTTATGATAATAAGCGAGAGGTTGCTCCACTCCAAGTTCTTATCACAGATTCACTCCATTGAAGGTCCCATGCAGAACCATAACAAGAAAAAGCAAAGAATAAGTGGTATACAGTCTCAGGACTGTCTGGAAATCTTCTACTTCCGCTTCTGAGAAAGGCCACCTATTTCTCCTTACCTACATCAAGGTCTTGGCGGAGAATCCTCCAACCAAAATGTAAGAGAGCCTACGATTTGTTGGTTGTTATTTTCCTGGCATAGTTAAGTACTGCTTTATAACAAGTTAACAGGATTGGTGCTATGTGTGTAAATATCCGCCATTGTTTGAACAGATGAGTGACTTATAATCACAATTAAGAAAAGCCAGACCAGCTGGTGCCAAAAGATAAATATTTGAGTATTACCCTATACATACCAATACATACCAATCTGTCATCAGCAATAAAATAACTTATGCTTGCTGTTAAAATACATGAAAAAGTTGATCCAAAAAAAAAACTGCCACTGTACAATGCACTTAGTTCATCCTCTCTGAAGCTTTTATAAGTTTGGTCAATATTGAATGGTATGATATTAGGACGGAAAAATAATGCTGTAGGTTAAAGCAATGAACTATACCAAATGGCTAGTATTGGAATGTTAGTTGATATGATACTTACACTCAAACAATTATCAAGTTATAATCCAAGAACAAAAAACTTAATCATGACCACCAAATATCTGCCAATCCAACCATCAAGCCAATAAACAAGGCCAGTAGTTATGAACAACGATGGAGTACAAGTAAATATAGGTGATGGTCCTAAGAGGTTGATGAATATCATCTTTGTAGCACTTATATACAAAGAGAAAGCAATATCCCAGAATGGACTAAGAGAGCTTTTTTAGAAATTATATGCGCTGTAGACGATACCTTTTAAAATCAGTATTTGCAATTCTTCTTTCAGCACTAAAGGTTGTCCTTCTTGATCAGCCATTGTAAAGTGATTATCAACTTATTACATCAACTTTGTCCAAGCTTTCAAGAAAGAGGTTGTGTTGAGGAGTGGACGTGAATTGGTTTTAAAAAACACCTTTTTATAGACTGAATAATTGTAAAAAAAGACAATTCTTATTTTCAAAGTTTATCTATATTGCATACACAATTTACAATAGCTAACAGTCTTTTGTAGGGACTGAATAACTATCAAAAAGACAGTCATTTCTGTTTCAAAGTTTATCTCTATCTTCAATCACAATTTGTACCTAGCTTTTGTAGTTGATCAAAACAGTAAACACACAAACATGCACCATTCAACCGAGATGAACTCAAAAACATACATACACAAAAAACATGTATGGGCAGAAAAAGTGAGATAATGTATAGGCACTTTCAAAAGTATTAAGAAGATTGCAAAGCAATCAGAAGATATAGGACAATACTATGACACTACATCAAATATACTGAATTTGATGGGCTTGATTTTCTTGTAGTTGCTTTACTTTCTGTGAATTTTTTGCTGATATACTCTTATATAGGATTCTGAGAAACGGGATACATGTCTACAGAGAGAAAAGGAATGAGTTATTAATGCAGATAAATATCACCTTAGGGAATGTCCCATGTGTGTAAAAAGAAGAAACTAAGGTTATAGATAATAGGGCCCCATTTACTATCACATGCTGTTAATTTAAAGAACGCAACAATATTATCTTCATACCTCCCATCTGAGTAGAGATGTGAAATAGTTCCCAGCTGTTTCTGATAGAGACATTTGCCATTCCTACATATATACGAAATGGAAAATGATATACAAAACAATATAATGTTATACTGACTTGTGAACATAGCCAACATAGTTATTTCAACAATACTAGAATTGTTAGCCAATTTTAGTGCAGCTGAAGGCATATAAAGAATATTACATTATCATAACATATGAACATATTTAAGTTTCCTTACTATCACTAAGGAGTTGTCTACCATCAACACCAGTCAACACTTAGCAAGAACTGATTTGCACTAACTAGCAACTGACAAAGACAAGTCCCAGCAAGTCTCAGACTTACAGAAACCTTCATATAGAAAGAATTCATTAGATAATAGCTTTTAGCTGAACTAACTTGTTCAGAGACATCTACAGCATGTGTAAGAGGCATTATAGTTGGCGGATGAAGGACACCTTCAGTTCCCAAAAATGTCACAGGACTTCTCAGTGAATTCTCTCAAATCTGATGCAGAAACCTATAGAGCTAGCACTATCATTCATGGCTGTCACTACGAAAAAGATAAGATGGTAATGGTGAAAGGCCACCCTCTCCTTTGTCACAAGGAGACTGTGGTAAGTAGAAGTTTCTGGGATCTCCAGGTGCTCTCCTTCTGTTAACATCCGTCCTCCAATATCAGATAACAGACAATTACTGAGACTGTGAGTCTCACTAAAGCTACCAGTCCTTTCTGAGTCTGTTCTAGAATGAGGTGGTTCGAGTGGTTGAGAGCTCCCCTCGTTCCTTATCTACAGAATCTAATTGGTTCTGTATCGTGCAACACCAAGTACTGAGAGATAGTTAAAACATTAGACACTTGAGCCTGAATCAAAGATTTATCTCCTATTAAAAAATAAAAAGGTAGTAGTAACTTCTCTTTTTCTTAAAAAACATATACATGCACTTACTGATTCTTTTGGGCTTACTTTATGCAACAAGGCTATGTTTTCTTTAGAGAGTAACAGTTGACAGTTTTTTTAAAGATTCTAACTTTTCTCTGTAAAGATTCTGAAATGTACTGAAAAAAACAAGCTATCATTATTACTGCTGGGATACTACCCTACATTACCTTATCCTAAAGAAGAGTCATGATTCCAACAATTTAAAGAAGAGATTTAGACTGGTGCCTTAACTGTTCTATTGTTTTGCTTGTGTCTATGATACCAAGTGTGCTTGGTCCTAACAAGAAAAAATATCAGATCAACAAAATTAATTTCAAAACATAGGAAGGAAGTTCGGAGATTACTACACTAACCTCAAAGTCAGTGTTTTGCTTGGATTACAATCCAAACTTGTCACAACTAAAACTATTAATAACAAGTAATAATTGAAAAAGGTGTTATATATCAAGACTACCTTAATCTCAAACATTGCTTCAAGACTCCTCCAGGCTCCATGTTCATTCTACCTTCAACCATGGAGAACTTTAAGACCTCCACTAAGTACTAAGTCTTCCATTACATTAAGACATTGCCTTAAGAGTTGATTCTATACTTGCAACAGAGTGAAAAGTGTCCTAAATAAATAATTAAAGATATATGATTAATAAAGTGATTATCTTTATAAAGATACATGCATGGCAAAATGCCATTTGAACACGGCTACTTTCTTACTTTCTCAAATCTTCTTTTCTTTTTGTTTTCCCTATCATACCACAACACTCACTCATCAATGTCTTTATCCCACCTGTCATTATAATAAAAACTGTCAACTGCCAGAAAACCAGTAGTTGAACAGAGTTAAAGACGAAATGAAGGTTTGTCCTGTCAGCAAGGTAGTCAGATATTTGAAATGCGCCTCAGTTGTCTCAGTTTCCCTGTTAAAATTTGAATTTCTGTTTTAAAAACCTAAACTTGGTACTTTTCCATTTATTGAGAATATATCTTTATAGATGTTAAAAACTTGTTTGAATAATGATTTCTGGGTGCTCGAGAGACCAGTCAATTTCGGAAACTTTCCAGTTTGATGGTTTTAGTAGCAGTAGTTGTCTTAACAATAGCACATCAGTCTGCATGGTAGACTCAATGCAGAGGTTAGATATTACTACTTGTAGGGAGTAATTATGGTGTGTTCTGAACTGTGAGTGAAAACCTCAGACAAACTTTCCATTCCTGTATCATCTTCTGAGAGACTTCTATAAAAGGAGTTAGGATAGTGACAAGTATCTTACAAGGTAATGCAGGCAAAAGTAAAAAATGATGCTTTACTGATTGTGATAAGCTTCTAAGTTTACTACTAGTAGCTCTGATTGTTTGTGGAGTAAGGGAACTGTCAACATTACCATCCAAATCACTTTCCCCCGTGAGCATGTAGAACTATCTTCATTCTCTCAGAGCATCATTGGATTTTATAGCCAATGGGTGTTCAATGATGACCGGGGCTGAAGAAGACCTTTTTTAACCCTCTATAAAGAAGACAAAAATACATAAATAATAAGTAGTGGACTATGTTATTGATGAATGGTCAGATTTTACGTACATGTGCATGTATAGCAGCTGCTGTGTGGACCCACAAGCGCCATCCTTCCTTCTTCTTTAGTGATAGCATACATTAATACAGTAATGAAGAGTTGATAAAGAATACTGTTTGTAGACTATCAGTTTCTATAAATAAGATAGAGATCTAGAGTATTATTGGGTTTATCTCTTAATGGTACCTTCATCACTACCCACTATCAACTACCCACCAACATGTAATGCTGCCATTCTGGTACACTAACAAAGATCTAAAATTAAAAAGAAGAAACTAATGTGTAGAAAATGTAATATATTATAATATTTAAAATTATAGCCTAGTGACAATACACAGACTTTTTTTCTATTTTCTTACAAGCAGTTATTGTGGCTCTGGGAAGACAGGGAAGCAATGTAAGTCAAAAAGTTGGAGTCTTCATTGACTGCTGTTCCCATGATAGTATCAGATGTATCTTCTCTTTCTTCTCGTTTCTTTCTTCTGATATGTTCAATGTAGTGTAATAATACTAATCTTACAGAAACAAACACCTTTAATAAAGAAAATTAACAATATATTTAACAACACATCAAGTAAGTAGTAAGTATTAAGAGATGCTGATGGTTACAGTTGCCTACTAACCTGGAAAGATAATTTGATGGTCAGGCTCTAATGTAATGTAGTGAGACTCTATAAGTCGTCGAGATGGGTTCATCTAACATGAGCTCAACAAGGACCGAGCATCAACAGATAAGATACAGGTATACCACTAAAGAATAATAAATAGGCATCATTGCGTTACTTGAAACAAAGTGTTTAAACATTGGTACTGAGACAGGGTTGTCCTGATGATAGCAGCTTCTCTTTAATGACAGCAAAATACCATCTGACTCAATCAGAATTTGTTTATGCTTCTCTGAGACAAGAATCAGTGATAACAATATAACTCCTTTTGACTTTACTTTGCTGTGGAATGATGTAGAACTTTTTAATAATTTCAAAAGAATTGATTCGTAGTTCTTTCTGATGCACAAGCTAGCAGTCTTGCAGTAACTCTATAAAAGCAAGGAAAAATAAACCATTGGGAGAATTTTTTTTACTTTAAGCCACCAGAGTTCTTTAACAATCTAATCAAATTGATGTTAGTGTCTTCAAAAACTAATGACAACAACAATAGTCAATACATCAGAGAGGTTTCTTCCGATCAAGTGGATGAATACAAAAGGATAACAACAAACAATAAAGATTTAACAGCAAAAGGCTTTTAAGAGGAAACATTTCATTTAATATTACCTCAGGGACTGAACGTAGGTATTTAATATGGACACTAGTTCCATTGGCTGTATTCCTTTACCCTAATACAAAAAAATAAAATAATCTCATAAAAATAATACGTACATTGTCATGTAACTTACTCTAGTCACAAATTGTTTTACCATCAATATTAGATTAAGGTCTGATGTCCATGATGATAAGTTTGACCGTGGACAAACTTTGTATGCTCTTTCAATATAAACATGAGTTGACTGACTCCTATAACCTCTCGGAGATCAAGATGAGGTTGTTCCCATTTCTGCATACAAAACTCTGTAGCAATGACTATATAGAAATATCTTGGAACCTGGAGACAATATAGAAAGAAGTTGGTTATAGATGAGAGAAATAAATTGAGAAGTGCAAGCAAAATATAAATTATAAGAAGTATTATAGAGAATGATGAATTCACATATTTAGTTCTGTCTGCAATCTTCATTTTAATACACATTTTTACAAGAAAAAGATAAAAGTTACTTTAGAAACTGTGTTAATCATCTTTAATATCCTATACAAGGCACTTTACAAAAGAAAGCTTATATATTATCACTTTTTAGTACTTAGGTACTTCCTTGTGCATAACATTAACAGTTATAACTATGTTGTGGGTGTGTGTGGGGGGTGGCGCTGTTTATCATTTCACAATGTAAAGTGGTGAAAACATCAACAACACCTGCTGAAACGAAACATGTCAAAAGTATCAGCAATAAAGAATAAGAGAAATGTTTTTATGAGTGTGTATATAAGCTTACGATATAAAGTCAAATTATCTTCTATTTGCTATATATATGTCTACAGGAACAGTAATAGAGAGATATAACTTCAACCAAGTATGAAAAATAACTCCTACAAACTTCAATGATCAAGTCTAAAGAGGCATTATTTTGTCTCTTGATTTATTTCTTATTCATTAATGGAGTCCCTTGTATTATTCTTTGCATTGTTTTTAACACCAAAAACAGTCCAACAAGTGGCCCGCCCCGACATCAGATTTATACTCTATGTTCAATATTATTTCCAATACCTGGATGGATAGCTGATGCGTTGGATTGGGAGGTGATACAGTCATTAGAGCTGGGATAATTTATTAGCTTTAAATAGCTAATGTGGTGACAATTTTGCCATCATAATGATATGTAATATATCATCAAGTTCAAGCCAATACAAATTATCATCTATATTGGCCTTGAGTTTAGCACACTGTTGGGTTATGGAGCAATGTCAGCCAATATAAGACCATTTTAATTTTAGATCAGTGCATAGGTGCATCATGGAGAGGAGCTAAGTGCATTGATTCATTGGATATTATGACTTCAATACTGGATCATCATATTTTAAAGGTCATCGATTGTTTAGTGCCAGGCTCTACCATTAGCACAGGTACCTTATATGTCTGTCTGGGGATATCCTTTGTATTTTCAATAGCATCATCAACGCTAGTTATTGTGGGCAAAAAATGGCTGGATACTACCCATCAGATTGCAAATCCTATCAAGCTGATACTTCAAGTACTAAACTATGCCAGAAAATTAAGCATCCTAGGAACGAAGTGCCTTGACCTACTGGGAGGACTACCCATCCAGTTTGGACATGGGCAAAGAGAATATGGTGGACCTTTCTCAGAGGAAGAGGTTAGAAGATGGTCCAGACTGTGGCTACGATTGATGCAATTTCTTTGTTTGTATGATAATAATAGGGACAGGCCAAAAGTAAAATGCTTATTTTACAGTATACCAATGCCAGTATTCATTACACCAATGCATTGTATTATTGGAAGTGTTACTGGCTCAGTATGATGTTTGTAGTATTGGTACCATTGTACCATGTTCCTTCTACAACCATTATTTTACAAATACCTTCCTAAAATGCTAACAAAAGTTAGTTTAGCAACTATCATACTGTTCCCAGTATAGTAGCATACTTTGGGTCTTGACACATATGCTCGAGTCAGTCCGATGATACAATAGACCTGTTTACTTTCAAATAAGACTGCTATCCTACCATTGGATTACAAATTGGCAGAATATTACCAACAGAGTTTATCTGCGCTGGGTTTGTGATAGTACAGATGGTTCATCACTTGAATTTTTGTTGTGGCAACAAACTCCTCAAAAAATGAAAGGATTAACTATTGTACGTTGGGTATTCAATGAGTGCTTTTGGAGAGTATCATTGGGTTATCACTTTTATCATCCATTTCAAAGTTATCAAAATCAATCGTCGTGGTTAAGTTTTGTGATTTTTCTTATTATTTAGCTGAACATAGTTTTAGGCACTTGCTAGAATTAATGTTCTTCCTGTTAGTTATCTAAATGTGTACAAGTGTACGTATAAGAGAGAGAGAAATCACATGTTCTTTAATAGCAGAGGAACAGTATGAGAGATATAATGGATTCATAAGAAGAGATTACTGGAGAGAACATGACTATAGCATTAGGGCTCCCTTAGTTCAAATTTGTCATTCGTGGAATGTAAACCCATTATATTTGCCATTTGTGAGACTAAATTTTTTTTACCTGTTTAAAAAGTCGTTAATTATCACATTATGCAATTTAATGGCAAATTAAAAATATCACATCAAGATTGTGCTTATTTAGTAAAAGAGTTTGTAATGTTTAAGAGTGAATGAAATTTTGAGAGTAATACCAATATAATGCATATGTATATTAACAATTTTGAGTTATCAATTTGTCCTTGTTTTGATTAGGTTCATATCCAAAAAAAAAGTTGTGATATAACTGTAAAGATCATTATTTACAATGAATATTTATGAATTTAAAAATTCTGATTCACCTTACAACACTTCATTGCACATTATATGAAAAAGAAGAGGAGAGCTTCACTTCTTGTAATTGCTCACGGAGATTGTTCAATAAATCTTTCAAAATGGTCCTCCTACAATTTGATGTACATTGACTATTTATCTCTCACACATAACTTATAACATTTAGCACCATTACAAACAGCACAAGAACAATGAAAACATCACACTGCTAACTATGTAGTAGTAACCATGGAATATTACATGAAGAAAATGAAAATGGTAGCTGCACAATAGATTCTTTTAATAAAAATAAACCTTTACCATCCTCACCATAGACCTCACCATAAACCCTCTCATTGGTTGTGGTGGACTGACAAGAAACGATTCAAGTGATGTTACCAATATCAAAAAATAAGCAATCCCTCCAAATGTTTTAGGTAGCAATAACCATTTATAATCTATTGGCAGTTAATCAAGTGGAGTTATGGGAGTAATGGCTTCTGTCGTCTCGGGCTAATTTTCAAATTATCCAATCCAAAGGGTATGGCACAAATATAAATTGTTTGTGAACAAAGCAAACACCAGTCCCAGACTATTCTCTTGAGCATACTAGGAATGGTAATATAGAGAACATGGATAGATAATAAACTGATAGAGGAAACCAAACACTGTCTTGTTTATTATGTAAATGAGCATTTCTAGTAAATGACACAAATGTTATAGTAATGTTTTGGAATGCTGAGAAATTCACCTATGTTTTTGTTATCCAAGAAGAATTCAGTCAATAGCTCTGAGTCTCATAAAAATCCAAAGTGCAATTACAAAATCTAAACTAAAAGAGTGGTATATAACAAATAACATTTTTTTAGAACCATCTTCTAACCTTCTCCTCTGAAAAAGGTCCCTCCATATTTGTCTCTTTAATACCGACCGTCCAGTCTTGAAGGGTAGTCCCTCCTCCCAGTAGGTCAAGCACCTACGATTCCTGGGATAACTTGTTTTCTTTCGCTAGCATAGTTCAGTACTTATCCATTAGTGTTAGTCTTGGGTATCAGTTGGGAATTTGAGGTAGTAGGCATCAAGCCACGTGTTTTTTCAAAGAAGTAAATTGGTAACAGGAATAAGAAAAACTAGACAAGTTATGCCATACAACGGGAACCTCAAACATATTGAGATGAAATTACGGTCAGTGGTATATTCTCTATTCCTATCCACACTAACAGACCCATGTTCATGACCATAGCATGCCAATGATATCACAGCACTAACTACTCTTCTGATGAGGAACGCACATGACTTGATCAATGATTAAAGTGTTATAATGTTAGCCTTGCCAGCACCCATTAATTCGTTGGCAACTTTTTAACAATCCAAAAAATGATTAAACCATCTGTTGTAAGAAACTGAAATATATTAGGATACAAACCAGAAATACAAACTAGAAAGATAGCGACTAACAGATAAGCACAAGTGATTAACTTAAACGATATCTACCCATTCGAGTATCAGGCAATGAGTCCCATCATGGAAATAGAAAGCATGAAAAAGTAACGTAAATTTTTCATTGATCATAGAACCTTGTACCAATTCACATGACCAAATCTCATCATTGCAAAAGACATCTCTTCCTTCATACAAACCAACCCATAAGTTGATACGGCAAACAAGTTAACGCCTCCCAGAAACGAATTAATAATGCTCCCTGTAGAATAAATATGTTACAATGATAGGAGAAAGGAGCATCTCTTTCTCTGGTGGTTTATGAGCTATAGAAGAGCGTGACGTTGCAGAACATATGTTTTCTTGTCAAATAGGCTAACTGCAACTCCAACATATATATTTTAAAGTCTTCACTTTTACTCACACTGACAAAAGGAGTTATGCAAGAGAAATATATAAAAATTATTCCCAGACATTAAATGTCTTGTTATTGTATGCCTCGCCTTATCTAGACACGTATTCACTTTCAAATGATTACAATAACAAGTTTTTATTGTATAAAAATTCCCCTATTATCAAGAATTGCTAATACATTGTGCACAGATACAGCTAATTACAAGTGGGACTTTTCGTGGGCAAGTCTCTTGACTAAAAAGTTTAACTTTTCAATATCGGTCATCCACTACCAAAAATAAGTTCAAAACAGGAAATACGACCAGAAAGATAGCAAGATAGAAGTGAAAGTGCTCTTTTAGAATGAATACATTGAAAAACGATTAGAGAAAGGACATTTGTGTCTCTGGTAGCTTACAACATATTAATTTTATACCATATATTCTTCCAAAAGCAATGGATAATACAATTTGGACTGTAAAAAAAATGGCAAATTTCACCACATAATATATTCCCCCAAAGACAACGCATTTATAAATCTCTTTTCGATCACTTGATATTCATTATAAAAGTTCAATCTTTAGATATCATTCTTATTATCTAACAAACCTAACAATGAAAAATAGTTGGGATGTGCATTCTATACCAGCTTTTTGTTGGACGTCCATTCCTAGACTCCACAATAGGGTTTTCTCCACTTTGCTTATACTCAGTTTGCCTATTTTGTTTATCTATAATATCCTTCACTTCACCTATGTCGGAATAGGCTAAACATATAAACTATGTGGCTACTATGCAATATATTAAGATGATGTAGACCATTCATAAAAAACTTTATTTGCTATCTACATGCGCATATCATCAATGTTAAGATCGTTTCAAAACAACTAATAGTTTCATAGTTTGGTTTGGCTACCTTACTTACTAACAAGTTTAATACAAATAAAATTCAAGTGTGACTTAAATCTTTTAACATGGGGGAACATTTAAGGGAATTTGAACCGAAAAAGCACTCTTACAAATTAATTAAAATTACCAATTATATTATTATTAATAAACAATTTTAGAATATACGAATTGAAAAATAAACACACACACTACAAAAAGGGTAAACTCAAAACTGGTCCTTATAATTTCAAATATAACCCTTTTAAACATTATGGTAATTGTTGTTGATATCTTAATATCAAGTACACCAGTTAAGTCCCTAACATGGAAACTTAAATGAAACAAAAAAGGGATGTGGAAATATAATGAAAACAAACAAGGTGAAGTACGCTCTGTAACATAGCACAGTAAAAGAAGACAAAAAATATCTCTTCAAAAATAGATTTAACTAAAAATTCAGCAATTTGTCTCAAAAAAAAACATATTGTCTTTTTGATCAAAACTTTTATTCAATGGTATCCTTCTAGCACTTTGCCACATTGAGACCCAGAAAACCAAAGAGGGTTCAGTTGTCATACATCACTTAATTCGTTCTTTTTACCCGGGGATAGCAATCTTGGTTTGGCAATAAAATATCAAGCCGGAATATTTCTTATTTTTATAACTAATGGTCCCATATTTGCCCATTAGTTGATTATCAAAGTTCAAAGCCACTTCAAGTATGTTAATGTTTAGATAACTTCAATATGTGGTAATGCGCCTTTAGCAATATAATCCATTCACTTAGATCATGTTAGGTGCATCAAGGAGCAAGTGCTTGAACATTGGATATTTTGGTTTTTCTTTTAGGGCCATTCTCTTGAGTATCATTATTGTTTGATACAAATTAATACGTATTTAAACACTATTTTTTTCTGGGACATCCTTCTATCTTCCTGGCAGAAGCTCCTTATATAGGAAAAGAAAGGTGGACATACCATCGGTTAAATCCATAAATTTAATAGTCAAATATCACAATTAGAAAAACAAGTAACCAAGGAACGTGGCCTGCCTATGGGGGAAGCTACCCTTCCGATTAACATGGCTAAAAAAAAAATGGCGGTCCTTTTCAGAGGAAAGGTAAAGATGTGGACTGTGCTACAATTGTAACTTGCTTATTTGTTTTAGTCCAGGACTTCTGAAGGTCAAACTTTTGCTCAACAAAATGCTAGCTTCATTACACCAACCTTAAATTATCCCATTCCAAAACCTGACCTTTGTAGATTGGTACCTTATACCATTTCCTTTCAGCCATTATTTTATAAATGCCCCTTCCTAAAATGCTAACAAAAGTTTAGCAATATTATCTGTTCTTCATATTGCAACTTTGGTCTTGACACTTTCCGAGTACATTCTGAGAACAATAAGTTTACTTGGAAGGATGTTATCTTACCAAGGATTACAAATGGAGATTTACCCACAGAGTTTAATGCTGGGTAGTGTGATATAAGTTATCACTTGATTTGTTGTGGCCAAACTCCTCAAAAATGAAGGATAACTATTGGACTTTGGAGCAATGAGGCTTTTGGGTATATTGGTGATACTTTTTCATCCATTTCAAGTAAAAAAAAAATATCTTCGTGGTTAAGTTTATTTTTATTTTAAGCTGAAAGTTTTAGCACTTGATAAATTTTTTTGTTATTGCTAATGTTACAA
>NW_024535504.1:0-13116 GCF_016097555.1 Gigantopelta aegis
ATATTAATTATGTTTTCATACGAGATCCAGTTTGGACTGCTACAAACATTAGTACAACAGGTGCGGATTCAGAATTTTGTAATGTGGGTCACAAAATACAGAAAGGAGCTTCTTTTTTTTTAGTTTGTCGAAGGTAAATGAGCCGAGCTTCGAAAGAGAACGAGTTCTAGTGAGAAGGTTCGGGTGCATGCTCCTAGGAAATCATTTAATAAAATATGCGCTGAGACGCATTTTGAGGGCAATTTACTGTTGGATATTGTGGATAACGAATTTATGTTTTTACAATATTAGATTAACATTTTCTGACTTACCAACATTTTGCAGATGCACTTTGGCTGACAGATGTACTTAAAAAGAAAGCTTCTGCGAAGGAAAGAGGGCGAATATGTTTTTTAACGACATATCAGCATGTTTTAAACGACAGCTATTTGGTGTCTAACATATGGTTATTTTTACACTTGGTAACGATAAAAAGACAGATTTTAAGAAAAGGCGTCTGCGAAGGACGCAACCATTTTGTATGTGGGTACTTCCACAAAAGGTTCAAACACAACTGTTTATTGCATACCCTCTGAACTTCTTGTCAATGGTTCACACTGATGGTTTTGTTGGTCATCTTTTTTTTTTTCTTCTTCTTTTTTTTCATTGTGAGCCCTCTCCTATTCACATGCACCTGACATAACTCCGGTTTAAACGAGAAGATGTTTGTTGTGATCTTCCATCACCCCCACAGAACGGTGAATTTGGTACTACTAGTCTTTAAAATGGATGGTTTAATTACTGCAACACCAACACCGGTGATAATTCTTTCAGTATTGTTTGTTTGTGTTTGTTTGTTTTTTGTACACATGATGATTCACGTGGCAGCTCTTCTACATTTGTTAATTGTTCATTATTCCTTACTTTGAGACACTGTTTTATCTTGGTTGAATTTTAAGGTTTTAGTGCTTAGTTTTAGAGAATGTGTTGCATTTTAAGGTTTTAGTGCTTAGTTTTAGAGAATGTGTTGAATTTTAAAATTGTATTGCTTATTTTTAGAAAACATATTTAATTTTAACATTTTGTTGCATATCTTTACAACAATTGAAACTTCTTTTGCTGTTCTTTTCTGTTTTATCGTGTAACTTTTAGGTGTTTGTAATATTAGGGGTTTTAGTGCTTAGTTTTAGAGAATGTGTTGAATTTTAAAATTGTATTGCTTATTTTTAGAAAACATATTGAATTTTAACATTTTGTTGCATATCTTTACAACAACTGAAACTTCTTTTGGTGTTCTTTTCTGTTCTATCGTGTAACTTTTAGGTGTTTGTAATGTTTGGGGTTAATAGTTTAATATTTTGTTTTTATAGACCGTTCTGGGATATCCGATGCCATATACATGTAACCGTAAAAACATTTCCTTCATCTTTTTTCTTTCTATCCTTTTTTAATGATTTTTACGTATAAGCCCTACGCTGGGATGGGAGTAATACCAGCTTACGCTTTTTAACAACAAAAAAACCCTCATCAAAATGTCTATAAAAATATCCCTTGCAAAATCAAAAAAATATTTGTATTTACGCTTTTAGGCTCGGACATTTTGATAATTATAAACGGTACCCGACATTTATTCATCTTTTATTTGTTACGTATTTTTATAGCTTTGACATATAGTTCTTATTTACCATATTTAAGATGAACTATTAACTGTATTTTTAGATGAATGACAAGGTACATATTCAGGTATGGATGCAGGAGGTTTGCATCACCTTATGAAGTACAACGAAATTTCAGTGTTTAACAAAATTATGGTATTAATGTACATATACATGTTTTTTAATTAGTCGAAGGATGAACTATTTTAAGGCTAATATAGACTGGATGCGGTGCGTGGGTGCGGTCTGGCTAAAAACAATCGAAATGTACATTAGATTTAATGAGAGCGTCTAGACTGGATGCGAGCGATGCCAATCTAATTAAAATTAGCTCCACTATTACATGCAGCCCGTTGGAGCTCATGTCCAGTTGACCTTTCATTCAACCAATTAAAACCTTACTTGCAAAATCATGCCAGAGATTTGAAAAGAATCTGAAAAAAATTGGTATTATGCCGAGGGTATACGAAATGATTCGGGTGAATTACGAAGTATGCCGGAAACTAATTTCAATATAACATTTTATATAACATTCGTTTCAAGACGGAAAAAACCCGTGATGATATAGCCATAAAATCTGTTTATACTAGTATACAATCCAGAGTTTATTACTGCATTTCACCCCTCTGTTTTTTCAATGTTGAAATAGACCAACAAGTTCGCCTATTGTATAAATAGTCTCGCCCGATATTTTTAGAATTTGTATGCTCCCGAATAACGCTGTAATTGGTCGATATTTAAATTGTTATTAATCGAAATACTGGTAGATCAGTAGAGCTAATTTTAATCAGATTGCGAGCGATGCGTGCGTCTGCAAAACGCATTCATGAGGTCAGCCGCATTCATTAATCATTGGCTATTGGATGTCAAATATTTGGTAATTTTATCATAGTGTTAGAGAGGAAACCCGCTACATTTTATCATTAGTAGCAAGTGATCTTTTATAGACCTATGCACCATCCCACAGACAGGATAGCACATACCACGGCCCCTTTGATATGCCAAGCAGGCATAAGTCTCGTAGATCAAATACTTTTTTCACCTTGAGAAAACGTGAATGTAATATTGTTTCTTTGTGTGTGTGCGTGTGTGTGTGTGTGTGTGTGTGTGTACCACTATCTGTCACTTTGGTGATTGTCCACAACCCAGTGGTAAAGCGATCACTTGATGCGTGGTCAGTCTGGGTTCGATCCCCGTCGGTGGGTCCACTGCGCTATTCCTCGCTTCACCCAGTGCACCACGACTGGTATATCAAAGGCTATCCTGCTATGGTATGTGCTATTCTGTCTGTGGGATGGTGCATATAAAAGATCACTTGCTACTAATGATAAAATGTAGCGGGTTTCCTCTCTAACACAATGATAAAATTACCAAATATTTGACATCCAATAGCCGATGATTAATGAATCAATGTGCTCTAGTGGTGTCGTTACACAAAACAAACTTTTTTTGGTGATTGTCGGGCACTTGTTGTATTAACTATTATTGTATGAGACGGCCCCTGGAAGACGGAATGTCTGAGTGGGCGATCATGTGACGCAACGTCACGATATAAGTCGGCGAACTTACAATTTTGCTGTCCGGAGTTTGCTGAAGCTTAGCTGAATGTGGGTGCTGTCGGGTTTCTTTCTGTAGTTTGTGTATTAGTGATTAATATCTGATTTTTTTTTAATCATGGAACTCGAAAATGGTCGATGTAAATGTATTTGACGTCAAACATAGGATTGTTGTGTGGTATTAGAGCGGAAATCATTGACTACTTTTTGGTGGTCGGCGATTGCCAAAAAAATTACATAGCTTGGTCTCTGACTGTAATGAGAGCGTATTTATGTCTAAATGTCCGTCTAGCTCTCTTACAATCAGAGTACTCGGGCTAGTCAGGCCAAATGTCCGTCTAGCTCTCTTACAATCAGAGTACTCGGGGCTAGAGTCCGTCTAGCTCTCTTACAATCAGAGTACTCGGGCTAGTCAGGCCAAATGTCCGTCTAGCTCTCTTACAATCGGAGTACTCGGGCTAGTGTCCGTCTAGCTCTCTTACAGTCAGAGTACTCGGGCTTGTCAGGCCAAATGTCCGTCTAGCTCTCTTGCAATCAGAGTACTCGGGCTAGTCAGGCCAAATGTCCGTCTAGCTCTCTTACAGTCATAGTACTCGGGCTAGTCAGGCCAAATGTCCGTCTAGCTCTCTTACAATCAAAGTACTCGGGCTAGTGTCCGTCTAGCTCTCTTACAATCAGAGTACTCGGGCTAGTGTCCGTCTAGCTCTCTTACAGTCAGAGTACTCGGGCTAGTCAGGCCAAATGTCCGTCTAGCTCTCTTACAATCAGAGTACTCGGGCTAGTGTCCGTCTAGCTCTCTTACAATCAGAGTACTCGGGCTAGTGTACGTCTAGCTCTCTTACAATCAGAGTACTCGGGCTAGTGTCCGTCTAGCTCTCTTACAATCAGAGTACTCGGGCTAGTGTCCGTCTAGCTCTCTTACAGTCAGAGTACTCGGGCTAGTCAGGCCAAATGTCCGTCTAGCTCTCTTACAATCAGAGTACTCGGGCTAGTGTCCGTCTAGCTCTCTTACAATCAGAGTACTCGGGCTAGTGTCCATCTAGCTCTCTTACAGTCAGAGTACTCGGGCTAGTAAGGCCAAATGTCCGTCTAGCTCTCTTACAATCAGAGTACTCGGGCTAGTCAGGCCAAATGTCCGTCTTGCTCTCTTACAATCAGAGTACTCGGGCTAGTGTCCGTCTAGCTCTCTTACAATCAGAGTACTGGGGCTAGTCAGGCCAAAGTTCCAGAAATGATGCGGCGATACGGATTTTTTCTTCTTTTTTTTTGTTTTAATTTTTGTTTTTTTTAAAGCATGGATTGCACAAAAATGGTGGATATATTTGATACCGAAATAAGGTGCATATTTAAATTGAAATCAGAATGCACGTTCTAGTTCATCCGTGATAGCATTTTGACTCCAAATGCGGTTTAACATCATAGCAAGAAAAAAAGCCCGGCAAAAATCGACGTCATATCGCGGGAAATTAAAAAAAAACGTTAACGCGCTAGGGTCAAAATTGACCAGAGACCAGAATTTTTTGATTTTGTTTGGCCTTAGGCCTATATGTCCCGCGGCAAGCGGCAGTCGTATTAGACGCAACAGACGCGCCGCATCCAGTCTATATGAGACTTCGGTCAACTACGGGTCTCGTTGGATGACTGTCACATATATAGTGCACGTTAATAGTGTAGCACGTTAGTGTGGTACGTTAGTGTATTTTGGAATATTGTAGATGCCCTCCCTAGAACATAATCCAATTCCTGCTAAAAAAAAAAGTCCATAGCCTTCCTCTCACATTAATAAAAAAAACATTTAAAGGAGACCGGACACCAAAAGACATGTAGTGTGTAATAGATTAAGTTAGCGTCAAATACCGCATTACTCTAACGCCCGGCTCGCTGCGAGGCACCGGTCACCTGCGCGTCTTAGATTTGGGGTAAAAACAGAAGTGGGCGGGATTATGCATAGATCTGAACGAAAGCTAGGCAATACGTCATCGGTGAGAGTTACCAAGCAATACCGGTACACGTGTTGATTCTTTGGTTGTGCCTTTTAGTCGTCTTTTTTTTTTTGTCTCCAGGTTTATCGGAAATTTAATTTACAAGATAATTAGTGTTATTATATACTGTCGACGTAATTATATGATGGTTAACTGCGCAGTGTTTAACTGCAACAGTAACAGCAATGCATCCCAAGAAACGGCCAACATCATGGTTTCGATTTCAAAAAAAACCCCGAAAGTTGTTTTAAAACATGGACGCATTATTGTCGTCGAATGGGCTTTACACCAACTAAATACAGCAGGTTATGGTACATTTACAATGTGAAAATTAAAACAAGTATGTACTTAAGATATACATTAAATAAAGGTATTGCAATTTGTTCACATACGAATATTTAAACTTCACATTTATTTACATATAATTACCAAATTAATTTTTACCGACAGCCCATAACGACTCCATACTAACGTCTATTGATCTAGTTGGTTTGTTAACCTCATAACGTGAATTATTACGTTAGTTAACAATGTTTATCGTCAGTTCAGTATATTGTCATTAAAATTAAAATGCTAACACTTTGGCAGGAACAACATATGTACTCTGGCCAGAAGGAATGATGGTTAAATAATTTTAAAGCTAATGTCGATTATTAAAGCATAATAGCATTGTACTTTTCAATGCTTTCTGTATGTCATATTAAAAATACTCTACACCAAATAATTATTTTAATACCTACCCTGGGTTTCTGCCAGAGGGTGTGGCGGGTAAACTTACATGTATGTACTGAAAAATCTCAGAAATTAATGTATATATATATATATAATGTTTTATTTTTTCGATAGATTATAGCAACATAATTGCTGTTTAAAATTTATAAAAGTGCATGAAATAAAATGTTCAATAAAAAAAACATTTCAAACCTATAACCACCCAATATACTCCTTTGAATATATTTAGTTTTGACAGGCCCGTAGGAATGACTTGGGGGGAGGGGGTGGGGCCCTGACTGACCGGGTATAAACTCTACATCAGATTTTGGTTACAATGGCAAAAATGAATGTGATAAAGAAAAGCTCACAAGTGGGGGTACCCCCCCCCCCCCCCCCCCCCCCCCCCCCAGTTCCTACGGGCCTGTTTTATTACGTACCCTCAAATTATTTTCTGGCAGAAAACCTGGTACCTTTGGCAGAGGTTGAAACAATTGGTCGTCTAATTTTCGACTGTTACCATAAAATAATATAATTAATCACTTTTGGCATCTAGCAATTTAAAGCAAAATTAACAATAGTTACCACATGGAATAAGCATCATATATTATTTTGTTTTACCTGTAATATATTTGACCTGTAATATATTTTCAACAGGACTTCCTTCTTCCTCCATGAATGATTAAAGAAACTAACACTGGATATATTGTAATTATTTTTTATTTCATTCCAATATATAACAAATATGTTTTATGTCAGTATGTGGAGCAAACTACCTGAAACAGTTGGTTTGAAATCATGATTACAAAATCCTAAAGATAAAAGGAACTGGTTCCTAACTTCACCCTTTACATATTATCTACATTTGTATAGGCCTGTAGGAACGATATTTGAAGTGTGTGTGTGTGGGGGGGGGGGGGGGGGGGAATACAGTCTCTAGTGAGGGATACAAACTAGATTTTTATCTTTATATCATCTTTATTTATGCAAAGTAGTGAAAATTTAAAACATACATTTTCATCCTAGAGTGTGTGATGGAGAACAAGCCCCTAGGCCCGCCCCTTCCCAGTTCCTACGGGCCTGTTGTATTTTATATTAATAAATGCAGACTACATAATAATATTGTCGATTGGACATATTAGTTGTGAAGTGATTGTCAGTACGTGGCAACAGTATAATATTTTCCAACATTTCTGTGTTTCTGTACCCGGCTGTGGACAGTTTCGGCAGACCGGTAACACATTTTCTTAATAATTAAAAGTACATGGTTTAACCAAACACATTAAAACTAGGGTAACTAGTTAAAGAGAACAAAGTTTTTTGTTAAATTATTATAACCTGCTTTGGTGAGGAGGGGACGCTTTTTGCAAATTTGCGAAATCGGCCTCTGGAATATCCACTAACGTGTCATATTTACATCTATGCTGAACAAGATTTATGATGAAATATTATTACATTTTGTGTGCTTTTCTTCTAATTAGGTCCATTTGCTTCAGTTTACATTACAAATGTCATAAAAAATTGTTTAAAAAAATGTTTGCATGCTAGTCTATGACCGTGTGGCTTCCTCGCCTTCGTCGGCAGTTGATTCATCCGAATTTTCGTCTAAGACAACATTTCCAGGATTAGGGACAAAGTCTCTGATAAGTGGTTCAAACTGATACGGTTTGATGCCATTAGCACAAGCTGGACACAATTCTTCGTCACTCGAATCGCTAAGTTCGTCCATGCTGCTTGGTAGTTTCTTCAGTTTTCCTCTCATCGATGACGTCACGGGTCTAGCTCATCAATTGTCGACAGTTTCCGGCAAACATCGGAGATCGGCGAAAAAACAACCCAACCAAGACTGGCACGCTTAACTTAGTCAATAAGGGGAGCGCGGTAGTTGCGAGTTGTGGTTTATGACGGCAAACAATTCATTACGCCGTATATATGGTTTGGTGTCCGGTCTCCTTTAATAAATGCTTCAGGATTTTTAGGGTCTTTATTTATTACAATTACATATTTATTTTATACGGAAAGGAAATCTTGAACAGCATATTAGTACCTCATATTGTCATAAATGTTCACGATTCTTTTTTGCATATAACGAGAAAGACCATGTATCTGTATTCTATTGTATTTTGTATGATTCAAGAAATCGTGTCAATATTAAACAAAACAACATTAGTTGTATTTTCTTGTGTTTGCTGCTGAATGACCAGACACTGCTTTTAAATAACAAATAAAACACTACAGTTGTTCGTTTCTTTTAATTTTCATATCTTAGCAATTCTATATATTATATAGTCAAACCTTTAATATGAAAGCATCTAATATAGTAAAAAAAATGTGTGTTTGTGCTTTGAAGGGGGATGGAGTAGAAGATCGAGAAAGTGTGGGTGTGGGTAATTTTTTATCAGAGAACTGTTCAAGCACGCTGGTCATAGACACAAACCCTGACTTTGTCTGAGAGAATAGTAAAGGATCTTTTATATCAACTATCACATGGACAGGAAGGAAGGAAATGTTTTATTTAACGACGCATTCAACACATTTTATTTACGGTTAAAAAACAGGAAGAAAATTCCCATGCAAGAAACCAAAACAATGTAATTGTGGGTGAGAGCTCGCTAGTCATAATGTATTTGGGCTAGATTCACCTCCGATATTTGATACATATGGTCACTTATAATAAAACGCAATTTCAGCAACTTAGGCCCTAATATTTATTTTTAAAAACTAAAACATATGTAACATACTAGGCAGTGCCACCTTGAAGCGATGCATTATGGGATTGATAAAATGGTTGCCGCCATAACTGCTGAGACAACCCGTTAGGACGCCTTGCGCTCAAATGCGCTAGGGTGAAATGACTTGAAAATTCAAAGAAAACATAGAAATAGGTTCAATTTAACAACTGAATATGTGAACTCGATGTGCCTAAGTATAGAAATATATTCAAAATCCACTTGAAGTTCAGTGTTTTTCAAAGTACATTTAAAATATCACATTTCATTATCAGTGACAAAATCGACCTTTCTCTATAATGAGCCACGTCTTAAATACCTCAAAACACTTCCAAAAGAAGCCATTGACGTCAGACGCCGCGTTAAGACAAAATTATCATGTGACCCTATCAGCTGTAAAAATGGCCGCGACGTCATACTTTTTACGCGATGTCATTGACATTGTCGTTATTGGTGTAGTTTTAACCGAATTACAAATTAAATAATTATATCAGTTGGAAAGATGATAAAACGCTGTGTATGTACATGTATTTAATATCACTGTATTTTATTGGGAAGCTGCAATATTTGTGTTGAAAAGTGAGTCATTTAAGCTGGTGGCAGATATGCAGCGCCAAGTGACGTCAAACTTTGTCATACCTAGTTGTGTTCTGTGGTTGAATGTAAACCCACCCCACACCATCAGACTACCCCCGCCCCATCGGTCGGCTTGCAGAACGCAGTAGTCGGAGTAACGTTCATGTCGACGTCGCCATACTCGAATTCGGACATCAGCGTTGGAAAGGTCGTAACGGCTCTCATTCGTAAACAAAACTTGTTGCCACTGGACACGTCGCCATTGTTGATGTTGTTGCGCCCACTGTTGATGTCGTCGGCGGTGCCGAGGGGTCAATATTGGTCCCACATAGGGACGGCGGTTAGGGGAGAGCGGGGAAGGTTGAGTCAAAATATAATTTGTTCCATTAAAGTCAAATTGTATCAATTAAAACGCATTGAAATCAACTTCAACTAAAATTTTAATCTTTACTGAGACAAGTGAAACTTAAAACAAGCATCCGTCTGGAACTTTTCTTTGCGAAAATGTTAAAAGAAAACATAACTTGAAGTGACCCAACCTGCCAGAGCAGGTTATGTCACCCAATGGGGAAGCTTGGGTCACTCTAGATTAGGACCCCTGTAGAAAAAAAAAACTAATACAAATTATTGAAAATTATTTAAAACAGAAACCCTTTCCTGCTTGAATAAGTAATTCAAGACAATTGTCAGATGTGTCTCTTTGATTAATCACAACCCCTGGAATTAAGAAAATTTCTACGGCAAAAAAACAACAAAAAAAGAACATGCCACTGAAAAAACCCAACCCTGTAGACCAAGGCCAAAAATGCTGTGAAGAATTAAAAGCTCCACGGCATTGCCGATTGCCGTGGGCAATTGCAGGGGTTGAAATAATAGCTACTGAAAATAAGAAAAACTTGTGGTAACGTAGGAAGTACCACAGTTCTGTGGTATGGAGCCCTGATGTATTCTGTGAGTCACGTTCTCAAGCTCGGTGAGAGTGTCATTTGCAAAACGTTTAATTTGTGTGCTGCTTTATTTGCAAAAGTCACAAATGAAGTATTTGGTAGTGCCAACATCAGCACAATCCTCATGACACCAGAGGTGACAACGTGCACATTCAATCCAAATTTCTCCAGGTTTGGAGTTGTGAAAGTGATCTAGGCAATAAATGCACACATCAGTGGATTCAACACTGCTAATTGAATCAGTTGGAGTTGTATTATGTTTTGTTTGTGAGGGTATGTCAGATATGGCTGACGATGTCAGAGTCAAGTGTTGTATAGTTGACGTCGGAGTTACGTCAAGTATAGTTGGCACGATTGGGGTCATGCAAAGTGTGACTGACGTTCTAGAGGTGAAGTCAGGTGTGGTTGACGTGGTTGGGGTCAAGTCAAATGTGGTTGACGAGTTTGGAGTGAAGTCAGGTGCAGTTGACTTGTTCGGGTTTATGCCGTAATGAGTAGACATGGTTGTCATACTGTCAGAGATGGAGATAGTATAAGTCATATCAGAGATAGCTGGTGAGATCAGAGCTGGATCAGCGCTGGATGTTGAAACGGACGTTATGTCAAGGTCAGTTGATGTGGTCAGATTCATGCTAGTCTCTGAAGAAATGTCACAAAGGATTGTTGCAGATGGGTCAACATTCTCGACATAAACCTTCAGGCTGTCGTTGTCAAACACAACTCCAGGAAGAATGGAATCCAAATCATCACCATTATCGACAAGAAACACCTACAGCCCCACAATAGGGAATAACAGCATTTCCGAGTCCTCTAGCAAAGACACACAGATAGGATGCAGCTACTGCCATTGCAGTGCACTGATGACCACGAGATTCAACAGGAAATATTGAATGACCATGATGATATGACGCCCTGACAACCCTTGTGTTTTGTATTTGCTGCGTGATATTATCTGTTGTGTCAAACAAACGTTTCTGCAAGACCTTTCTTTTTTCCTTGGTCACGTTTGACTTCTTTGCTGCAGCCAACTCGTTTTTCTCAGGTGTGTCTGTTAGGATTCTACATTTCCCAAATCTTCTTTTGCTTTTTGGGAGATCTTTCCTTTGACCTGCTTTCGGGTATGGCCTAACAATTTCTGGCGAGCATAAAGAAAATGCAGATCCAGGATCTTTCTGTGGTGCTGGCATATGCTGCTCATTAGTCACAGGAATGTTGGAAGTATCTTGCTGAAGATCACTTTGTCGAGGCAACATTTCAGTACAAGAAGAGGAGAATTGGCTTGTGTCACTATTGTTTGAATGTGAACTCATCGATACGTTCTGCACTAAATTACAGTCCTGGGCTGCTTCAGGTCCAGTTTTATCGTCAAGCTGACGTTCAGGTCGATCGTTGACGAATGACTGAGAAAAATATGCGTCTGAAATCAAACGGTGAGATTCCAGTGCAGTGAAAACCAGAGACAATGTTGGAAGATGTGAAAGATTTTGGATATGCCTTTCTAACAAGACCTGCCACATCGTAAATGCTCATTCTTTTTCCAGGATTGTTGTACATCCAGTCATTTGCTGCCCTGTGGTACAACCTCTTGAAAGGCCCAAACACGGTTTTGTCCAAGGTCTGGAGTTTGTGCGTGCAGTGTGGGGGGAAACTAAGCAAAACTATTCCATTCTCACGACAGAAGTCTATTGCCTCTAATGACACATGTGACTCGTGGTTGTCCAAGAGAAGCAGTACTATGTTGTCTTTGCTGCAATGGACAAAGCGTACAAAATGCTTCAAGCACTCCAGAAACGTTGCGGCAGTCATCCATCCACTGGGATAAGCAATACCCAAGGTTCCTGGTGGTGCTCCATGAATCATGTAGTTCTTAAAATTCTTCTGTGGAAACACCATGCAAGGTGGGAGGGCATTGCCAATGGCATTTACAAAACCGTACATGGTAACTGTTTGACCACATTCGTGAGAAACCAGCTGTGCAACCTGCTTTGTTACAGATTCTGCAATAACCTTTTGAGGCTTTTGTGATGTCGTCAGTCCAGTCTCATCCAAGTTGAATATGCGATCAGGTGTCAGATTGTTCCTTGCATACAAATCTTGAAGCTTGGAGTAGAAGACCTTAACGTTGGTTTTGTTAAAGGCTGTTGCCCTGGCCATGCTTGTTGCTTCTGGAGTCCTAATACTTACTGAATGGTGTCGCTTCAAAAAACCAGCTACCCAGTCTTTTCCTGCGAGTTCGTGTTCAGTCCAGCTTGTTGGGAAACTTTTTTCATTTCTCAAGGCCTGTTGGTAAGCCATAGACCGTAAAGTTCTACAGTTAACAGGAAAACCAATGTGTGAAGTCACAAGTAAGTAGTCAACTAGCATCAACTCCTCGGAATCATTAAATATTTGTCTGGAAGAGCATGTTTTGGGATAAACATTTTTCGAGATTTGACCTTCTTTCTTCTTAATAGCACGCCAGAGGGACTCAAATGGGATTTTAAATGCTTCTGCTGCCTTTCTGATGGATTTGCCAGACTTTATGTAACTTAATGCTTTTTGGGCTGCAGATATAGTTATCCCCTTCCGATCAGTTTTTCGCTTGTTATTTCTCACCATCTATTCAACAGAAACAAGTAGGCCTATTTAAAGTGCTGTGCCAGACCATACACTAAAATTTCAAATTCCACAATTAAATGCTTTCTTAATTCATTGCAATAATATTTTACACCGATATGTAAATCAATAATTACGAAAATGCCCCATAAAAGTATTAAAACATCACTCCAGTAGAACACTGCCGGAAACGACCGAGTAAAATTCTCGGTAAAAACATTTGCCTGTAAATAGCCGTGACGTCACGAAGGGAACGCGCTTCACAAAAACCTACCACGAGATGACTTCCAGCGCAAGCGAAAGTGGGGCCGACAGCGACTGCCAAGCTTGATTATGCCATTCTTCTTTCGATGATGAATAGTGTAGTAATGACGACTGGACTAATA
>NW_024535505.1:0-18736 GCF_016097555.1 Gigantopelta aegis
TTGACATTTTTTTTAGAAACTACAAATTGATTATAAATATTTACCCTCTTTCCTTTCCCCTTGTCCAACAGGACTCGCCTCAGTCCTCGTCCAATACGTACCGAGCCCACCACCCCAAATCCATGCCTATATATATTTGGAAAATTTTGGTTTTGAACGATGATAGATATATTGATTACACAATGTACATCCTGTACTTATTAATTTTACTTCCTATAATACTTTACATTAGTTTCCATGGCACATATTATAGACACTATTGGTCACTTCAAGAAAACAATGAGGAAAAAATACTTGTGATTGTACACTATTTGTATAATTGTAAATAAAACGAAAGGGAATTACAGAACCAAGATCAGTTGTGTCTTCAAATCATTCCTTGAATTAAAAAGGCCGGTCCTTTTTCTCGAAGTTTCAAACAAAACAGGAAAAGCATTGTTTATGAGTTTAGTAAGAACAGTGTTTTTTCAAATAAGGATACAATTACATTACTCACTTGTTGCCGCACTGCTTGACTCCATTTTGAACGTAGAAACTCACAACAGGGCGTTTGGCACTTCACTACAAAATTTGTGGTGTGTGGTGACGACTTTCCAGCTAACACTGTAACAGGCAAGGCAGTAAAGATCCCGCTACTCTCGCTTCGATTACAATTCTCAGACAGATTTTTTTCCGAAAACTGAATCCAAACTTCAGTGAATTTGACGTCATAGCGATAAGATCGTGATGCTGTTCAAAGAATTAGATATAGAACTCAAAGCTGGATAGATGAAACAATTAAAGTTGCTTTTTTTTTAATGTTCATTGAGTAGTAGAATTATCATTATTACAATGATTAGTTATACTAACATAATTTAATATTAGTTCATACTCTTAGCCAATAGTTATTACTAAAGTCATGGCAAAGTGACTATAACAAATTATGATACATGTATGTACATGTACTTGAACTTACTTATAGTTAATGTACAATAAATGTAAATGTGTATTATAATTATGTTTCGGGGGGTGTTATTTTATTAAACTGTGACTACTGCAAACACTCCACAGTACATCTAGCTTCTCTTACTTGTTTATGAACACCTACCACCATTACTTCAGCACATAAGTTCAGAACCTCCTTGTTCATCAAACATTAATCTACATATTTGTTTGACAACTATTACAATTATAATCTTGTGACTCTCCTTGCAATTGACATCTTGAGGTTCTTGGTATTATTGTTGTTGTAAATCATCAAATGTTTGAATCAGGATGTGTGTTTCCTTTTCTTTCTCCAATAATTATCTTAACAAGTAAGGTGTAGCATTTCTCTTTGACATGTTTTTGAAATATTTGTTACACTAATCATTTCTAAACACTTCTAACAAGTAAATTTATAAGTGTCCAAACTATATCTACAAGTTACAGTTCTCTAACTAGTAATTAGATTATAAATAAAACATATATTACCTGCCTACGACACCACAAGACCGTCCCATATTAATGCATCTAATATTGAGTAAGTATACACTAAATACTTTATTGCATTGTTATATTATTATGATTGCATGTAAAAATGTCATCACGAGGACAAAACATATAGAAGTCTTAGTTGTTCTAGAGTACTTCGTTGCTAGGCAACCCATTCATGTATAAAGTTTATTTGATGGAATTTTTGAACCTTTGATGAACAAAAATGGGAGTAATTATCAACTATTTGTTATTAGATATTGTTTGACTAATTAATTAGTTATATTTGTATTGTTGTACTAAAACTTGTTATTAAATAGTTTTGTCATTATAATCCTTACTATGACATTATTACTTTTATCATGTGAATTTTAGTGTCAATGTACTATTTTGTAATCTATCCAAGCTTTCCATTGTTATAATAGGTAATCTGCTAACTCACAGTTTACATACTGATATAGTTATTATTATTGTTTACTGATAATGACTCACACCTGTGTGTGTGTGAATGGAAATTAAAACAATGTTGTCATTAACCACATTGTGTACCTCTCAGAATGATACCTTACAAATTATTTTTTTTTTCATTTAGGATGATGACTCTCCTCTTATTAGATCTTGATGATGACTACAAATTGATCCAGATAAAGGAGAGAAAGACTATACAGGTAAAGTTATAATATTATTATTACATTTTTTATAAACTATCAACATAAGTGAGTCTAACAAACAACTCTTTGTGTACCAACTAATAAGAAGCTACATTAATTTTATTCATCAAATGTTTCTATATAATACTTGTTTATGTTTATTCACTTTTTGTTTATACAATATAATAATTAGTGTTAATGTTTTTACAGGAATATCTAAAAGATGCCAAGAAACCCACTGAAGTAAGTTTTAATGAACAGTTTTATGTAGTCTTTCTAAATAATTGCAAAACTTAGAGACAAGACAATTAACAGTCTTTTTTTCACACAAGGAATGCATCTGCTATCTCTATGTGTACATGCATATCGATTTAGAATATAACTCTTAGTTCTAACAATATCATGAAAATACTGACACTAAAAGTTTGCATCGTCAAACCCAGTCCATTGACTCCATATTCAAGTGTTATACTTAGTGGTTGAAATTTTTGAAAATAAGCACAATTACAATAATTACAGAATTAGAAATATATTTGTGCATACAATATAATATGTAAGGTTTAGTATTGTATGTCTATAGTTCCTAAAAAATTACTGTAGAAGCAAAATTGTGTTCTTAAATTATCATGCTAAAGTAGGTTTGATTGGTTAGCTTGAAGTTTTCATAAAATTAAACTAGAATTACAAAAAATGTCCCTTTTCTTATTGATAATGGGCTGTTGAGTATCTAAAGTGTATTATAGTTTATTATAATTTTATAATTTAAAGCTGAGGTACAATAATCACTGCTATAGTGTTATGATTCTAAATGATCTATAATGTTTTATTTTCTTCTTCAGGATTTCATTCAGAAACTTTTAAAGAAGGCAGCATCTGTTAACAAAAGTCAGTAATTGCTAAATTATATCCTAAGTAGCCCCTATGACCAAATTTTATTTATCATTTATTTTTGGTTTTAATACTATATTTGTTAAACAAATGTTTTACTTAGTTATAATATAATTATGTATATTTTGTTTTTTATTATCATTATTGTGTTATGAATAAATCAGGATTTATCTATAGGAGTCAGACTTCAAGTGAAATTCTAACTTCTAATGGAATATGTATAGATGATGCTTTCCAATTTGTCTTTTTTGGTGTCAGTGATGATTACTATGTTACATCTACAGTTATGCAATCTAAGAGAGAGGAAAAACCACACCTCTAAATAACTATTCTTATAAAGGCGCTGTTTCACTTCCGGTTAAAAAAAGCGGCGTTGCAACTACAGTTGCTAAGTAAACGAAGCCACTACCGACTGTGTCTTATTAAGTTATTTAGAGATCGTTTCAATAGTTTTACTATTACAAGATTTATCACTATTTTGAACATAATCGTTAATATAAGTTGCATTATTAATTCGCTTTCCACAGTGATTTTTGGATTAGGTCACACAGCTGGTACCATGGAGCGAGCAAGCCGACCTGGTACCCCAGCAAGACCAAGAACTCAACAAGGGGTATTCAGAGAGGCTTTTTATTCAGAAATAATTGGAAACCATGAAGGAAGACAGGTAAGAGGGAATTAATAATTTCAGTATTTCTCTTCTACTGTAGAAGATACAAAAAGGACCAAAGAGTGTTTTCCTAATATGGTTTCAGTGGTACAACAGACAGACACTTACCTAGTGGTATTCATACCTTGTATTAACATTTCTCAATTCTTTTTATTTCAGTCACTAAATTCAAAACTCCAGACAACTTTATGACAACATGCTTCATCACAGCAATATGGTCCAACAACTCAGTCATTGCCACTAATGTGAGTTTGTCATTAACATACTTTATAGTGTGTATGGTTTTGCTATTATGATACAGGATTTTTCTCAGCAAGCCTGGAATCCCAAGTTCAAGTTCCATTTAAAGTAGAGAGTGGTGCTTTGCCAAGGAAAGTAGAAATTGAAAGGTATAGTGGTTTTTTTTAAATGATTCTGACATCACTTTTAGTAGTAATACTACTAATATGAACTATCATTAGAAATTTATTTTAATATTACTTCAGATGTGATGACAATTGATTACTTGTTGTGCATTCGACATTCTAAGTACTCTCTCTCTCCTCTCTCTCTCCTCTCTCTCTCCTCTCTTCATGTTTTTCAGACGTAACGTGTCTATGCACAACAGGACATCACTCAACTTCTTACAAATGAAGGAATATCTTCTTCATCTTTAATGCCAGTAGCTGACACTACTTCCACATTCTTTAATTAGTAATGCAAATAGTGCTAAGTCTCCTTCTCCAACATTCCCATCCTTTTTACCTTTGAAATATTTGATAATACAGAATATTGTAGGACACCAACTGGAATGGGTTGCTTTAGGTAGACACTCCCAGTATAAACTATTGTTTACAGAAAGAAATGTTTTAAATTTTAGCCAAAGCCTTCAACATGATAAGCCTACTTAATTTTAAGATCTCTAATGTCTAGGTTATGAATGACACAGAAAGACTACGCAAACCTTTCCTGGCAAAGCTCTTCTTCCTACTCTTGAGCAAAAGTCTACTGACTTAGAAACACTACCCACTTATTTATCCTGAACGTATGGTTTTTATGCACATAAATAGTTAAGAAACATGTATGTACATGTATATATTACAATAAAAATATGGACAGATTAATGATTACAATATTTGTATCTTCAGGACAATTGAGACCTTCTTTCAGCACAAGAAACTCCCTCCAATACAAAAAGACTCTCGCTAGAAAAGGATTCCTTAGGACCTCACTATAGTGGGTGATTTTGGCATGCTGGACTATAACCCACAGACTAGTTTGTACTTAGTTAAGAGGTATTTGTACCAGAGCATATTACTAATAAAATAAAAGATCTGTAGTGAGGGTGATAGTAGTGACTCTGGCAATGAAGGAGACAATGACTCTACTGCTAATACTGAAGCTACTTTTGATGAATACATTATTGGGTACCACGTATTCGTCTCCTGTTTTCTGCCGAGGACCCGAGAGTATTTGCTAGTAAGAGCCTCCCTCTTATCGTATAAACTTCGTCAAATACTGAGGCATTGCTAAGGTAAAAACACCTCATATTAATTATACAACTGAATATGTTGGATTACTTATTTAAGCATAATACTGTTGTTATATCTAAAACATATGACTCAACTAAACATGAGCTACTATAGCCTATTCTGCTAATCATACAACACAAAATAGTAGCACTATATCAGAACAGTGAATATTAAAGTTCCATACATTACACGGTATCATTTATATGTTGATTTATGCCTATTGATGGGATTGCTGAACTACAAAGAGACATTTGGACAAAATCATCAAAATAGCTCGCTGCTCCCAAACTCTCCAGCAATCAGGTACATATTAATTGTTATGCAAATGTACTGGAATCACTTTTATTCTTCTAGTCTTGATGTTCATATAGACTCACTGAGACAAGAGATGGTTTTGGATTTCACTCGAGCTATGAACAAATTATGTTTGATAAGACAGTCATGTCAAATCCTGCTGCTTTTTCCTTTTGTGGTTCTGCCTGAACCAAACACAACTATTGTTCCTGCAAAAGTACTAACTAAATGTAGAATATATTAATTGTTATATTTTGTTCCATTTAGGCAAACATCCTGATGTGCCACCATTTTCCATTTGATAAAATTTCGTCAAAGTTTAAAATTCCTTTCTCTTTTAACATTTCCTGAGTCATTTCAGCTCTTGTGAGTATAAGGAAGAATGTGAAAGATTAAGTGACATGAGCTTTTCCACACTGGGACTGGAAAACCTTTAAATTAGAAGAGTTTTGATCAAGCTCAAATCAAGCATCAATGCAAGTGAGCTATTAGATTCAAGTGATTGATAGTTTATGACTTACACTTGCATGATGGTTTGTAGATGCAAACACACTTAAAAGAGACATGGGTTTCCTACACTGAGTACTTCAAATTCGTCATTGTCTGGTAGATATTCAAAAGGTTTGGTTCAATCTTGAAGAAACTAACTGGGAATATATCAACGATCTAAACTGAAGAAATTTTTTGAACTCACAAAGTTTGCAATGCAGGTTAATATCATCTTTATGTCAAATTTATTACAATTCACTACACAATTTGTTATTTATTTGTTTTGTTAGGATTCTCTGAGATCTCTTGTTCTCATTCTCCTCTCGGACTTTGCTCAGTTAATTAAGGATGTCAGTCATCCAATGATCAATCTCTCCTCTGAATATGAATGGGGTCAAGATTTAATAAACAGCTCTTTCAGTTGAGTAATTGCTTTGTATTTAAATCTTCATTTTGAAGGAATAATACTTTAAACTTGTAAATATTCATGCTTGTCTTTCCAATTGCAAACAAATATGTGTGTTACAATGATAGCTCATTGTACAGTTACTTACAGATATATTACATTTTGTTGTAGTCCCCAACACGCACCACTGGTTTTTATCTTGAGCTTGTAATGGTACTGATGGGTTTCATTTATTCATGTGGTTTGAAGAGTTTAAAACTGTGTTGGTAGCTGGTTTGATCGTGGAATTCATGCACTCAGAGTGTACCTCACTTGCAAAATGGTCAGTTTTAACAGAATCTGAACTGACATACATTTAATAGTGATAACCATGAACTCTTAACTTTCTTTGTACATAATCAGTAAACTCTTTCTACTGGGCAATCTTTGTACATAATGATAGGTTCATTGTTCAACAAGCTCTTTGGCCAGGACTTATCTGTTGGAGTCTGTTAGAGCTTGTTTAATGAAACCCAAGTTGAATAAAATAGAGACAATGTTATGTCTTTTAATACAGCAAGCAATAATACCATTGAAAGCATATGCTGTAAAATTGATCCTCATCTGGAATTGATGACACCGACATCAAAGAATTTTCATGTTGGTATTATAAAAATTACTAATTCATTTTCTATGATTTGATATCATAGAACATTCAGTGAGACTGCACATACAAGTCTACAGCTCCAACAACTCATTGATCAACATCTTTCAGTCCAAGACTGTCATTGAATCTACATTGCCACAGTTTATTACTATTGGTCCTTTCTATGTTAATGTGGACAATGTTAGAACTGCTATTGCTAAGAAACACAAGAGCAAGTTGCACGAGCACTCCTTGATCTTCTAGCCACTAAATTACTTTTTACGCAATGATGCTGATATGGTATGTAATTAACAATTGTATATTATGCTACCTAAAACACAACCACAAAGGTTTTCTTTACCAAGCTGAATATCTACACTATTATATATAATTAAGTTATTTAGTTAATCGTCACAATAAACAGTTGTTTTGTTGATGTGTTTTTTTTGTTAATAGATTTGTGGAGGAATTTAATCAAATACGTCTTCGTCTCTTTAGAAACCAAACTCTATTGAGATCTTACTGAAACAAGGGAATACATTAAGACTATACCAGAGTGTTTACTATCATTACTATGTGTTACATGCTGTATATTTTGGTCCTTATAAAAGTGAATCACTTTTCTTTTACTATAGCTGGTGACACAACATCAATCAATGATAGATCAAAAATATGCTGAACTATTGAAGCTCTCATGAATATTATTATGCTCTAATGATGAGACTTTGAAGCCAAGTCAGTAGCTATATACTAATGTGTTTATGACTCTACATGTCCTGAATGTCTATGCATACATTAATAGTATTGTGACTTGTAGTGGAATACTGGTTGGGTTTGCCAAAGAAATCCTCTGACCAAATTGAAAACAATCAGACCAATTAGAAAAAAATGAGAAGAAGTTCCAAAGAATCGACAAAATGATCAGCTAAAAAAAAACTTTGAAGATCGTCTAGATACTCTTGAAGTAAGAGATAACATAATATATTTACCACTTGAACATATAATTGTACTGTTAAATGTAATAACATATTGTGTTTTTTATGAAATCCCATAGTTTAAGATGTCTCATGTAACTTACACATGTAAAAGATACCAGATATATTGTACTAACTATCTTTTAATGTGTTCATTAGATGATTTGTGCTGGTTGTTGCTGGTATACTGTATCTTAGTCGTGCACAAAGAAATAGCCAATGAAGTCAGACAGGATTCACTACAAAATTTGAAAAATGTCAAACATTGGCTCAATTGTATAATCAGAGAGAGAGACTCTTGGACTACCTACCACAACAGGTATAAACATTATACTGTATGTATGCATACCATAATAAATCTTTTCTCTGTCTTTAGTATGACAAAGTTGGTCGTCTTATGAAAAGACTTTGAGAATTATAAAACTTATGGCTGATGGCTGACTCTGCTGACTGGCTTACGTGTCAGGAAAGTTGGATGAACGATTCTCTTCTCGCCAATATTGATCCTGAATTGATGGCTAGCTAATGTACAGAATGCCTTTAAACAATGCATAAATCTGTTTAACACATTTTCAATGATTGACCAATGCTCATACTATATACACTATATGTAGTAACTAGTAAGACATATATAATACAATGCAATGACATTGTCTTGTAATTGTTCTTAAAGAATATTCCTGGTTGCCTTGGATGTAGCTCACGGAAATCAGAACGCCAAAATTGAGAATTTCGGCCGTTCATTTCCACTTATTCAGGACTTAGAAACCCTGGTATGAAAAACCGTCATTGGGATCAACTCCAAAAGATCTGGGAATTCAAGTCTTTCCCAAAGCTAACCTTACATTTACAAAAGTGTCTTGAAATGGGCTTCAAAATCATGTGAAAGCAATCATAAAGTTGCTGAATAGCTGGCAAGGAAATTCTCTATTGAACAGTTAGTATATACCCTAAAATGCCCACTTAACAATAATATGTAGATATCAGTTTGTTCTAAAGAAACAACATTCTACAATCACAACTATACTGCAGTTGTGTTAATACATCAGACTACAGATTAGTATTCCTGGCTACATAATGATAAAAAAATAGTTGAACAATAGTATACAAGTAAATATAAAATGATTAGGGATATACAATTTTTAATATAGCTAATGGAACTGTAAATTTTATATCTAATTCTTGTTTAGAGCTCTAGATAAAATGGAATCAGAATGGGAGCCTGTGATCATGGAGATTTCAAGCTACAAAGAAACTGGTTACTTACATTATGAAAAGTTGGGATGAAGTTCTCAGCAGTTTAGATGATCATATTGTCATGACACACGCTATGTCCTTCTCTCCTTATAAAAAGCCCCTTTGAACAACGGATCACTACATGGGAAAGTAAAACTACGTACAACACAAGTAAGACTATTTACAATCTTTACTAGTTTATCTTTTAATAATCATATTACCATGTATACATTAAGAGCTGCAGTTTTGAATCTGATTAGTTTTTACCAACAAACTGAAACGCAGTGATTATTTCAATTACAATGCACTTCGCATTCCTCCTTGTACATGTACATATGTACAATCATGTATTTGAATAATAGATAAATAATGTTTCTGTATGTAGTACATGTCGTGGTATATGGACAGTGTATATCAGACACACACTGATAAATTTACTTCACGAGATGTACTTGAAGAATGGGCTTCTATTCGCGCTCCTGGCTCTATTTGGATCCCATTTTTCTCCTCTGGAAGATATCAAATCGACAGCTTCCTGTTGAGGGCAAACGTTATCAGACAATGGAGCCGGCTTGTGGCGGAAGATATGAGCAGTGCAAAACAAGATCCTAAGGTATCTTACAATGCTTGACCATCCACTGATCTATATATAATGCAGGTTAATCTCCTTTTGTGGCTGATCCTCGTCTTGCTTCTTGAAAACCTACGTGAGTGTAATAAGCTCTTAGATCAGAGTCCAAAGGATTGAGTGAATACTTTGGAAACTAAGAGACTGGCGTTTCCTAGGTTGGAATTTAATAAATCTATCTTTATTATATTGATTTTCTTTTAATAATACAAAATGTGTCAAACAATCCTAAAGGTTGTTTTAGATCTTGTGTGTGTATTTTGCATTACTTTTATGGTGTCCTATTTTCAATGTCCCAACTCAGAAATAACGTTAAACTCCCCGTACCTATTACAAACATTAACATTATTGACTTGCTACAATCACTACACACAGTATATCTGACCTGGTAGAGTTAAATGCAAATTTTGGTATCAATTCAACTGATGTATTGAACCATTGGAGGGATTTACTATTATTTCTATATAATTTTTTAAATAGATTTTTATTTTCTATCTGATGATGAGTTACTAGAGATACTGGTCTCAGACCAAAGATCCACATGCTGTACAGCCCCTCATCTTCGTAAATGCTTTGAGAATATACACAGAGTAAAGCCCTGTTTATTTAGTAGTATTTGCATTAAAAATACTGTAGTGTTGGGTAGTATCGTCTACACATTAATTATATCATACAATTATTAAAATGGTACTTGTACATAGTGATTTTCTGTAGCTAAATATACATTTTCAATCTTGTACATATCATGGATAGTAATTGATGACCACTAATAACATTCAGACATTAGCTATACTTGTCTGTGTACTATACATAACAAATATTATGTAGCTCAAATTTGAAAGAAGATTTGGCCATTACTAAAATGTTTTTCTGGAGAAGGAGAAGAAGTTCCATTTTGTGAGGTCATGTATCCCAAGGTAATGTTGAGGATTGGCTTCTTGAAGTAGAGAAAATTATGAGACTATCACTCAAAAAAATTATTGAAGTTCTCTCTTAATGATTATCACCAGTGAGTGTGTGCAGATGTACAATGTATATCTATTGTTTTTTCATTATACTTGACTATTCTGCAATTTTTTTAGTTTTATATTCAGAATCCTCGAACTGAGTGGGTACTAAATGGCCTGGTCAATTGTTTATCGCAGATTGTCAAACAGTATGGACAACAGAAGTTTCTGATGCTCTTGAGAAAGGCTGTATAACTGAACTTTATCAGCACATGCTTAAACAGGGTTAAATCATTGTAATTTCTTTATTTTGATTGATCATGTATTTTCATATAGCTGTCAGATCTTGTTGGGATTAGTTAGAGGCAAATTTGACTAAGTTTGGGACGTATTATTCTTTCAGCTCTCATTGTAATTGAAGTGCACGCTCGTGATGTCGTATCTAATATGATTGATAAGGAGTAAAGAATGTTAATGATTTTGAATGGATTAGTCAATTAAGGTCAGAATAAAGCACCACTTCTTGTATTAATACATATGGATAATATTAGTTATGAATATGTATTAATTTTAGGTACTATTGGAACGATGACTTATTTATACGAGCAGTCAATGCTGAGTTTCTCTATGGCTATGAATATCTGGGTAATACAGGTCGTCTTTGTTATTACTCCACTAACTGACAGTTGTTATATGAATCATTATTGGTATTCATGTCATTCCATTATTAGATGTTATTTGACACTAACTGGTGCTCTTCATTTGAAATTTGGTGGAGCTCCCTGCTGGTCCTGCTGGGACTGGTTTAAACAGAAACAGTTAAGGTATGATTTCAATACTTATACCATCAACCTTTATCTTTATTTATTACTCATTTAAAACAAAAAGCCCACAAATTTAGTCTATGGTTTGGTTTACTTAGATGAATCAGCGTAATTTTTTTATTTCTATAGGATCTTGCTAAAGCAATGGCCATTCAATGTGTAGTTTTTAACTGTGTCTGATCAACATTGATTTCATGGCTATGGGCAAATTCTTTAAAGGATTAGCAAGGTAACGTATATATAGTAATAATCTGTAATTGGAATATACATAATGTTCTCTTTACTTTAGCTCTGGAGCTTGGGCTGTGTTTTGATGAATTTAATCGCAATTGACATAGAGGTATTATCTGTTGTGGCACAGCAGATAACCACCATTCAAATTGCACAGCAAGAACGTGTAAGTTATACTAGTTTATATTACTACACTATAGAACATTCCCAATACAATTTCCATTGTCTAGGTTTCCAAGTTCATGTTTGAAGGGATGGAAATTCACTAAAATCATCTTGTGCTGTATTTGTTACTATGAATCCTGGATATGCTGGTAGTACTAAACTTCCAGATAATCTTAAGGTACATGTACCACCCGCAACAATTTTATATGTAATGTCACTCTCACATAGGCTCTATTTCGTCCTGTTGCTATGATGGTTCCTGATTATGCTATGATAGCAGAAATCATGCTGTTTTCATTTGGATTCTCTGATGCTAAGGCTCTCTCTAAGAAAATTGTATCTACTTTTAAGTTTGTCCTCAGAACAACTTAGCTCACAGGTTTGTGTAATATACATAATATTAAAGGTTGTTGTGATTTTTTCTTCACTTCTAGGATCATTATGATTTTGGTATGCGTGCTGTAAAAACTGTCATTTCAGCAGCTGGCAATTTGAAAAGAGAGAATCCAGACATGAATGAGGTAATTTATAATGGCATACTTTACATTCAAATATCTGTACTTTATCCATTTTTTATTGAACGTTAAAGCAACTATTAAAATTAAACTGCATCATAACAACCCACTGACTAAGCTGACTTGTATTGTACTAATAAATTTACCCACTGGTCCAAAATGATAAGAATCTGTTAGAAAAACGTTTAAGCATCAAAGTTCACACCAGAAGAAAAAAAAAGGAACTGGCCCGACCCTGCCAGGATTCGAACCTGGAATCTTCTGATCCGTAGTCAGACGCCTTATCCGTTGGGCCACAGGGCCGTTCACGTTGGTGTACAGCTATTACTATGCTTTTATTTTCATTATTCTATCATTTAGGAACTTATAGTACTGCGGGCGATTAGAGATGTCAATGTGCCCAAGTTCTTGCAAGACGATCTGAAAGTTGTTCAACGGTATTGTATCAGACTTGTTCCCAAAAATTCGTGATGTTCCTGTTGATTATGGTGACTTGGAACTTAGTATTCGAAATACCACTCTCAATAAAGGACTAGAAGATGTTGAAGGTAAGCTCTACACACAATTTTTGGTTATCTGTAGTCATAGAATTATAGCACATTGTATTTGTACTTGCATAAAATTTAGGTTTTGAAACCAGAGAGTAGATTGTACAAACTGCTTATACTTTCTGACTCTGTATTATCTTCTAAGATTTTCTATGGTTTATGTACACACTGGTGTTTGGAATTATAATATTTCTGAAAAGAGTTTCTGAGTTTATATTCATGATATCAGGTTGTAAATAGGCAAGGGATGAAAAACCTTCTTTAAAGAATTTTTTGGCTTGCAACTTGCAAGTTTATCATCATTTCAAATATTATTTTAATTGATAATTTCCTCTGAAAGTCATATAATTAGTGTTTAATTAGACTAATTCAACACTAATATGTTGTTTGCTTTTTCTTGTTATATGCTTGTAGCTATTTTTTTGTTTTAAAATGGTGTATAGGAAGATTAATGTTAGACATAGATTCACATACACATGTACATGTGATATGATTGTACCAATCAATAATTTTTATTATTATCATTTAGGTTTTGTTTAAGAAATGTATTCAGTTATATGAGACAACTGTTGTACGTCATGGTCATCATGTTGGTAGGACCAACTATGTCAGCAAAAACAAGGTTAGAATCACATATAAGTATGTATAACATGTAACCCAGTAATAGTAATGTACTTAAAATAATTCCGGATGGATTTGATCGAGTTTATAATCCTTCGTTCTTTAGTGTTATGAGGTTTTAGAGATGCTCTCTCTGCTCTGAAAGGTAAATTTTCTGTTGGAGGAACCCCATTTGAAACAGTTTCATACATTTGTTCTTAATCCTAAATCAATCACAATGGGACACCATGTATGGAGAATTTGATCCTTTAAAACTCATAATGGTTAGTACACAACAAAAATATACCTGAGTCATATAATGCTGGACTTGTACATGTATAAACTTAAACATTTATGTTTAAGCACTCTAAATCTAATTAATGATAGCAGTGCCTTTTGTAGGATGATCTAGCTGAAAATATCAACAGATAACATTGATATGTTAGACAAATACTTTGTTGTCTAATTTAATGCAGGCTCTACCCGTAGGCTTATCTTGTAATGAGTGGACTTGTTTTGTATAGGACTGATGGTATTTTAGCTGCCCTAGTTAGACAAGGAGTGGCTAGTGACAACACTTGACAAGAAATGGTTGTGTTCGACGGTCCTGTTGATGCTGTGTGGATTGAAAACATGAACACTGTATTAGATGACAATAAGAAACTCTGTCCTCAGTAGTGAGAAGATTATTAAACTAACTGAAGCAATGACTATGATGTTTGAAGTACAAGATCTTGCTGTTGCTAGCCCCAGCTACTGTGAGTCGTTGTGGAATGGTTTATTAGAGCCTAGTATACTTGGACTTAAACCGTTTGTGGAAATGTTTGGTTGAAAATGCTTCCTGAAGCTATTTTTACCTTACAAGGAGACTTTCCAGTCACTTTTTTTAGCAAATTTTGGAGGTAAGTATATTGTTTCTATTCCTCTACGGTAATGTTTATATTGTTTTTACTTCAGCCAAGTATAAAAATTTATTCGAAGCCAATGCAAAGAGCCTGTTCAAAATCAGTTGATGGTAATCTGACATTTTCTTTGATGAGGATACTGGATTGTTTTTTTAAGCCTTCATACCAAATGAAGTGAGTCACTTCATAAATGTTACCTGTTACCTCATATTACACTTATATATATATAATATGATGTTTAGTGGATGTTTTTGACTCTTTTTATATATAACTATTGTTTCAGGGTGAAACTATTGCTAAGGGATAAACTAAAAGCTATTTCACAACTTGTTGAACCTTGTTCATCTTTGCTCTTGTATGGGGTGTTGGTGGACATGTGATGGTCCTTCTCGCAAGATGTTCTCCTCTTTTATTCGGGAGAAATGCCAGGAAGAGAATATAGCCATGCCGTTCCCAGAGCATGACTTTGGTATAATGATTTTTAGTTGTTGGATGATGGAGGAGCTAGTCAAAGTATAAAAGGAGATGATGGAGGAAGAAGATGAAAAGAAAAGTAAAAAACGGTAAGTGGAACAGCCAACACTGATATCTCAATACTGCAATGATTACATTAAACATGATATAGAGATAGATGAATTAGCAAACCAATACCATAAATAATATACTGTACTGTTATCTATCTACATGACAATTACACATATAATATTATTGTCATTGGTTATTGGAATTGCTGCTGCATGTATTTTGTTTTTAGACATTTAATATAATCATTTAAAGAAATTCTACTGTCGGCATGTAAAATGTGCCAGGAAGTCAGTGATTGTTTTGGACCCACATGTCTGTTTTATTATTATAATATGGTATATAACCACAGAAGCGACAAATACCTTAATCACATCTACATAGCAACCAATTAATTTAATTAGCTTTTATCATAAGAATTATCATGAGCATGATTCTCTGCCATATTTATAGTGAATATGGGCCTCTGTTAACTCTCTAATTGTCAAAGTCCAGTCTGATATTGCGACACTAGCATCCTAAAAACAATTATAGTATGATTTTTAGTACTACTTTGACATTTTATGAAAAAAATTGAACAAAATGTAAGAACAGAGACAGTTGTTTAACATTTTGAAACAATTATTACCAGATCATTTTACAATTTTCTTATTTTACTCAGGTTTTCAATGGAAAGGATGGATGAATGAGATGTCAGAATACACAGTTGATCCAGGTATTCCATATGCTGATATCATAGTCCCTACAGTTGATACTGTGAGAGCATTCTTTTGATTGAACTTTTACTAACTAATGAGAAACAAGTAAGAGCACAGAACCTATCTTCTTTATATATCACTCTTCATCTCTAGGTTCTTTGTGGGGACCACTGGTACAGGAAAGTCTTTGACTGTCTTGGATAAATTACTCAAGACACAATGCCATCAACTATCTTTCCTCACAATTGTCTCCCTTTTCAGCACGTACATCAGCAAACCAGACACAAGTAATTTTACAGACTATAATAATATGCTTATGTCATTTTATTTCAGATATCTTTGATCAAAATTAGACAAACGTCGTAAAGGTATATTTGGTCTCCTTTGGGTAAAAAGTTTGTTTTCTTCATTGGATGATCTCAATATGCCACAATTGGAGGTATATGGAGGCACAACCCCCTATTGAATTGATAAGACAATGGAATGGATCATAAAGGATGGTATGATCGTAAAGCTATTGGTAAGTAAAATGTGGTTGGAGGTCATAATTATTACATGTACCCTGTATGTGCAATGCTAGGACCTTTAATATCTACTTTAAACCTTTAAATTTTGTACAATACATCTTAATTTTAATAACATTCATAGCATCAACTATAATTACAGTCACTTGTTTAAGTCCTTAAATGACCAAGGGTTAATTAGTCTCAGAAATCTGTCCAATGGCTCGTAAAACTTGACCATGTATTAGATATAGACCTCCCTAACTCTTTTAACTCTTAAATATTAAACATTCATTTGCTATATATTAATGGCCTCTAAGAGAAGGTTTATTTGTTAACTTTGGAGCCTAAACTCTTCAAATATGAAAGCTACAATCATAGTACTTAAGCAAATCACGCATGTTACAGTGTTATTATCTTGGAAGATGTCACAGACTTTTCAAAATCTGATTAGTAAACAATTGAGAAAAATTGATTCTATTTGCCTTATAGTCTTCATTTTGTAATACATTGTAATTGTTTATTCTATTAAGTAACTTAACTATTTTTCTCATCCAGGTTCATTCAGCAAAACTGTAGTGGACATTAATTTAATATGTGCAATGGGACCTCCAGGAGGAGGAGTATCCTTTAACTCCTCGAGTAAGTAGACACTTTAATTACTTGTCTTTTGCTGAACTTTGAAGAGGCTTCTCATTTGGAATATTTTCTGCCCATATTGAAATCATGGATGTCTTCTTTTGAGAATTCAGTGACTCTAGGTTCACTCAAGTTAGTCAAATCCATAATCAATTTTTATCAGACCATACAAATACAGAAGTGAGTGACAAACACTTACAATATAAAAATTGATAAATTTCACTGTATATAATAATAAATACTTTTATTTGTGATTGTAGCTCCTTCCAACTCCAGCTAAAATCTCATTATACATTTAATCTTCGAGATTGTCTAAAGTGTTCAGGGTATGCTAATGGCTCCAATTGAAAAGATTTAAGGTAACCTTATTTATGTGTTACATCTCTTAAACATTAATTTTGCATGTGTAATTTCCCTTTTGGGCTTTTCGATTTCTGCAAGGGCAATACAAACTAACTAGAAGCTTGAGTCAAGGATTTGTGTTATTTGAATATTACATGTACATGTGTCAACATTATAATAGTTGTCTCAATACATGTGCTCTACTTGGTACCAGCAGGGAACGTTCTACATGTCCTTAAACAGTACATGTAATTTCATGTTGCCCTTGTGTATGTGTACATATTCCCCTCAACCAATATTACATACACTAGTAACATCACTCAAATGGTGAAGTGTTTTAAAACATGTCTAATTGTTGTAATGTACTATTCCCTTATTTGTAATGACTTTCTATAGGATATATCATCATTATTGAGACTTTGGTATCATGAATGTTGCGAGGTATTTCAAGTCGTCTTGTCATAATGAAGACAGGAACTGGTTTGGAAAAACTCTCTTACAATCCTAAAATTTCTACTTTGGTGGGATTGATCCAAGGATGTGATGCAAGATAATACTGGTTTATATGGAGACTTTATGAACCCTAATGGTGATCCTCGTCCCTATGAAGAGATCATTGATATCTTCAAAAGTATAGTCTGTAACATATAATTATTCAACATGTTCTATTAGACATTATCTTTTAAATATTTTAAATGCTATTAATCTAAAAATTCCATATAAAGTTAATTAATATATAATATGGTTTTAAGGAACAACAATTTGAATAAGGAAGATATATTAATCAGTGTATTGTTAAATATGCTCAAATATAATTTTCTTAGAATTAATACTCTATGGGAATTATGATCTGTAACATACTAATGTACTATACATCAGTGAAACAAGCGGATAATAAACAGCCCGATATATCGTCATGTTGAGGATAGTACTACTTTGCCTGTCAAAACAATCACTTTAGTTGAACTACCTGTAGAGTATATTCATTTTATTTGACATGTAATACATTGCAATAATCACCAATATGAATAGCTTTATTATTTATCACCAGGCTACTCGAACTATGGAGGATTTCCTTGATGACTACACTCAGGTCAACACTCTCAAATGAAACTTGTTCTTTTCCTTGATGGTTTAAAAGTCAAGGTTTTCACGTAATTCAAACCATAGGTAATGATTATCCCTTGGGGGATGTGGTCACAAATTTGACAAGATGGGGCACATATTATGCTAATATTATTCTTTATTTTTTTTAACTGTGTTTATTTTCATAAGGGGAAATAGAATTTTCAAATAAACTCTCTAAAAAAAATTAGGGTACCAGAATGGAGAGAAATATAAAGTTGTATGCTAAAACAGGATTAAAAAAATCCAATTTTTCTTGTTTTGTGATACCCAGTTTCTAGCATTAAACCTTATTATTCAAACAGATAAAAGGGTCTTCTAAAATTAAAACATACTGAATTGGAGAGTC
>NW_024535506.1:0-18381 GCF_016097555.1 Gigantopelta aegis
TGAAATCTCCATTGTGCTCAATTCTATACTTGGACAAAAGCCCAAGTGAACGAAGCACAGCCCCTAGGGTGGGGGGGAGAGAAATTGCCACGATCTCGGAACACAACCTCATTGTTCGAAAGTAATTCCTATCGGTAAGTTTGAAGTGGGCAGATTTTGGAATAAAGCCATTTAGTAAGGTCAACGCGAGCGCGGACCGACTAGCAGACACTTTGCAAACTTGAAGTAACACCGAGTGGGAGCCGTGCTCTGATTGGCGAATTTCGATTCCCTCGTGAAGCCTGTAATTTTACCTAAGTCTACGAAGAGTAACTGCATCCAATACATGTCCGGACTCTAAATTTTAAACCCAAAAAACGTTCAAACCGCTTTATGACTGCTCGGCCGAAAGGTTTTAGCCCAAGGTGATTTTGAGCAATTGAACGGGCGCGAACAAAATAAAGTGCGTTAGATTATTTACATAAAAAAATAAACATAAGAATTTTTGAACTCGATCGAAAGTGTTTAAAGTCCAACTAGCCCAAAAAGGAGGTTGTTACCTGTCCTAGCAAAGGTTGGCGTCCTAGGGTGATCCGATGAAGTTGGGAGGAGTCAATGTCTGTAAAGAAGGGCCGGTATGGGCTGACTGCTAATTGCCTGACCAATGGACGGTAGTTGGCCCCCGATATCGTCTTCACGATGCGGTGTATCGTCGGGGTTGTCCATTTCTTTTAGCAGCATTCCCTGATGGTATATTTCCGGCTTGGTGTATGGTCAGTATACACACCTCCTCTTTATCACATCAGAAGGGTTCTGCTGATGGGCGAACTCTCCTTCCGGGCTCCTTGGAAGCTTGACCCAAGTTTTTTGTCTGGGGATCATGTCGAGTTTGGAGACGTCCTCCACGTTCATCCGATGAGTTTGGCGTACCGCTGATGTAATTTACCCGCCTGTAGGTTCCACTGTTGGATTGGTGGCTCGTGAGGTTTCGGCGGTTGGAACAGTTGGCTTGGCTTGTCTGGTTGGCCACTCGGGGGAGTGTTTGCCTTTCGTTTTTACAATAGCCACTTTTCGGGCCTGCGCCTCAACGGGTGCCGCCTGTATAATCTGGCGGCACAACCGGAGGCGCTGAAGTCCTGGCCTGTGGAGTTGGTCTAACTGGTTCCAACGTAGAAGACGGGATGTCCGGGGCTGGTGCCTCTTCTATTCCAATCTTCATACGGGGGGCGGCGATGGGTAGCGAAGCAGAAGGTGGCGCTGCCGGCGGTTTAGCCGCCGGTTTTGTCTCCCCCTGAGCCTTCCCTGGCGCACGTCTCCTCTTCCTCCACCTTCCTTTCTTCGGTGGTACCGGGGTCTCCGTACACCAAGGTCACGGTTGCCCGTGACCCGGTGTACGTGATCCGGTACTCTAGCAAAGCTCCATACGAGACCATCAGTCCCCCCAGGTGGGGGGGGGGGGGTAAGTCGAGAGAACATGGACACACGTCTTGTCTCATCATGATCTAGAATCGGAATGCAAGAATCGACTGCAAGAATCGACTGCAAGAATGAAAAAAAAAAAAAAAAAAAAAAAAAAAATGCGTCAACAACAGCCCACCACCGTCATCTTTATATGGCTCCGTTCAGGTCCGCACTCATCCGACAAATGTAAACATGCTAACGCCAGACAAACCCGAAGCCAACTCACAGGCCACTCGGCGGTCTCCGACTCCTTCCGAAGTGGGCTCGGAGACGGCCGAGATGCCTCCCGACAGTAAACTACCCTCTGCGGACAAGTCCGAACCTCCAAACGATCAACAAAAAATTCAGCCTAGTGTTAGAGCGCCCGCCTCACCCACCCCAAACTCTAACCCAAAAGACTGTACGGCCCCTCCTAAAAAACCTGCCCAACCGGTTGCGGTGGGAGTATGGGGGGACGAGCCGTGCGATATCTTTGGCCCAGTAGCCACTCTCTCCCAGTCAAAATTCATAAAAGAGTTTACAGTAGTTAAAACTAAAAATTCTAAACGCAGTCTGCAGTTTGAAAATGTAAACAAGGCCCCAGTCTGTGCAGAATTTTTGCGTTCTCCCATCAAAAAATCCCCTCCCCGGAAACGGAAAGTAGTTTTAAAATCAACCTGCCCCGGGGGTGATCAGTTAGCAAATTTTTATATTAACAACCAACCAACATTTAACGAGGAGTACCCCCCACTCCCACCTAAAACCCCAGTTCCCAATCCACCACCCAAGGGTACCCAGGTACCCTTGGCCTTCTATAAAGGGGTGGAGCCAGCTAAAGGCGGTTCTGGGATCGCCCCTCTTCATAGTACGGAACCTACCGTACCACCCCAGTTCACTGTGGTCGGTACCAAACCAACTAAAGAAAAACTAAAAAACCCATAAACAATAACCCTACTATACAAGACTTCACTTGCAGACGGTTGGTCAGGATGCCACCCGGACCGCTGTCTGCAGTGCACCTTCAAAATATCTTAATCAAAGAAAACCCCGACCTTGATATTAAAAATGTTACAATTTGAAAAAAATGGCTACTGGGACGTGCTTCTAAAAGATAAAAAATAACTGTGTGGACCTGATATTCTTCAGGTCCCAATCTTATCCATTATTAATGTTCAGACCAAAACCGATAAAATGTGCGCAGTGCCAGAGATGGGGACACAGCATAAAAAAATGTCGTTCCAGGGGGGACCCGGTCTGCTTTAGGTGTGGGGACAAGCACCCAAAGCGGGGGACGGACAACCCATGCACCAATGCATTAAAATGTGCCAACTGTAAGGGTCAGCACTACACTCATAGCCAGGAGTGCCACCACCACCAGGAAGCCATTCGGGTATTAAACTCCAAGCCCAGAGAGGAGTCCGTCCACCCGCCAAGGGGGGCTTATAACCCAGTCGAGCGTCAAAGACACACACCGGCAGCCGCCCCCCCCCCCCCCCCCCCCCCCCCCCCCCCCCGCCCCCCTTCCTAGAACTAATAATTTTAATGCTGGGAACGCCTACACAAAGCCCCCCCCCCCCCTTAATGAGAAACATAAACAACGGCCCAGATCAGCCCATAACAGCAGAACAACTTAACGGGGCTGTTTGCGGGTTTTACAAAGGGAAACCTGTCTAGCCTAGCCTTTTCGCACCATCTTGGTATTACTATTAAAGACCCAAAAGTTCTAACAAATAGCTTTAACTGGTATGCACCGAGAATGGCCAAACCAACTCCTGTCTACACGCCTAGTCATCATAATATAGACTAGATTAAATAAACCAATAGAGCTTATAATTAGTACTGCTTCAAACCAATTATGGGAGACAAGAGAAATAAAGTTACACCCAAATATTTAACTAAACTTAACAATAACAGTAACAATAACAATAGTGTAAATAATAGTTATAATATTAATAATAACAACAACAGCGCTAATAAACAAACTAAAATCAAAATAGATAAATTTAAAGGTTTGGCCATTCTCCAGTGGAATGCTAAAGGCATTAAATCATTAAACCATGGAGACGAATTAAAGAAATATATAGTAGATGCTAAACCGGCCATAGATGTTATTTGCATACAAGAAACCTGGCTAGATAATGGTAATCAAGATAAAAATAAAAATAAAAAATATTTTAGAAACTTTAATATTCCGGGGTATTTTGGGTTTTTCTATAATAATAATTTTTCTACTAGAGGAGGTATAGCTACTTTCATCAGGAATGACATGTCCTACTCCCGCATCCCGCTCAATGAGACCAAAAACAATATTGAGGTGTTGGGCACTACAGTGTATGGCGGAGTCGAGAATATAGACATTTATAACTTTTATGTTCACCCAGGCAGCCAACACAATAAACTTACTATAAATAACTATTTGGATTCCATTTCTAAAACACAAATAAACAAGTTAATTATTCTAGGAGACTTTAACTGCCGCAACTCTTTATGGGGATCTAATACTAACGATAAACAGGGGCTTATTATTGAACAATTTATAGAAACTGTTAAAGCTGTTTGTTTAAATGACGGGTCTCCAACCTTTTTTTCTGACTCCTACCATTCCTGGACCTGGCTAGACCTCACTATGGTCTCAGAGGAGATGGCGTCCAAATGTGAGTGGCAGGTCATTAACGATTTTAATAGTGACCACCTCCCTATTATTACATATTATAACTTAAATGGGACATGGAGGGAAATACCTAAAGCTAAAGAAAAATGGAATTTTAATAAAGCAGATTGGCCAGGTTTCTATCAGCTATGCTTGAATCTTAGGCCGGAGGATATTAGAAGTAATAATATAGATAAATTTAATAAAAATTTGATTGATAAGATTACAATAATAGCAAATAAAACTATTCCAATATCAAACGCTAAAGTCAGATATAATTCAGTACCTTGGTGGAATGATAATCTAGCTAATATTATTAAACACAGAAATAAAATGCGTAAGAAATACCAGAGTGATAAAACTCTGGATAATTTAGGTAAATTTAAAGAAAGTAAATTTAAAGTTACACAAGAATTGTTTAGACTTAAAAAAGACTCATGGAATAAATTTTGCTCATCATTAAATAGTCAATCTAGGGTTACAGAAGTATGGGCAAAAATAAAACGCATTCAGGGAAAAACTCTTGCTAAATCTTCCTTATTAAAAGCTAATAAACTCTATACCACTAATCAACAAAAAGCTACAATATTTGGACAAACCTTTCAAGAAAATTCAAGTAATGGTAACTTCCCACAAAAATGTTCTAATATAAAAGAAAATATAGAAAAAAACTATAAAGTCCCCCTGGATGCCAAATTTTCTAAACATAATATAGATTATAACATTCCATTTTCCCTCCAGGAGATGACTGAGGCTTTTGCTCACAGGAAGGGTACCGCCCCTGGGCCGGATAAATTCAGCTATCTCTTTTTCCAAAATATGCCTGAAGCTACCCTCAGACTTTTCCTGGAACTTTATAATAAAGCCTGGAAACAGGGTTATCTCCCCTTAGCATGGAAACATGCTGAGGTTGTCAGCTTCCCCAAGAAAGGGAAAGATTTAACTAACCCATCTAACTACCGTCCCATCTCACTAACATCCAGTGTTTGCAAAACCATGGAGGCCATGGTTAATTCCAGACTCAGCTATTATTTAGAAAGTAATCATCTTTTGACCATATATCAGAGTGGCTTCAGAAAAAACCACTCTACTGCCGACCACCTTTTTCGACTCCAATCTGAAATTGCAAATGCTTTAAGTCATGGCGACAAAGTGGTCGGAATATTTGTTGATCTGGAAAAGGCTTATGATATGGTTTGGCGACACGGGTTACTAATTAAAGTGTATAACATGGGCATTAGAGGGCCTATGTTTGCATTTATTGAACGTTTTATTAACAACAGATCTTTTACTGTTAATGTTACTGAAACATTTTCTGATATTCTAAACCTTGAGAACGGCATACCCAGGGATCTGTAATAGCCCCAACACTTTTCAGTATTTTTATTAATGATCTAGCTACTGCCCTCACTGGCTCGTCCAATGAGGACACTAAGCTTAGTATTGGTCTATTTGCTGATGACACAGCTTTTTGGCGATCTGGAAAGTGTATAGAAAAGATTAAAATAGATATTCAAAAAGATATAGATATACTTCAAAATTGGGCTGAAACCTGGGGTGTTACCATCTCAAGATCTAAAACCTCTGCTATTCTTTTTACCAATAATAACTTTAAGAGACGGTATAAACTTAATTTAACACTAGATAATCATCCCATAGCTCAGGTAATGTCAGTTAAATTTCTGGGAGTCATTTTTGACCCAGCACTTTCTTTTAATGAACATATAAAAGATGTAGTTAAAAAATGTAATAATATATTAATTTACTCAGAGTTATATCTGCAACCAAGTGGGGGGCTGATAGACATACTCTTTTAATGATTTTCGAAGCATTTATCGTCTCCAGGTTACAATATGGTGCCCAAGCCTTCTACTGTGCATCACTTTTCCAGCTGGATAAATTAGAATCAATATACAACAAAGGGCTTAGAATTATAACCAAAATCTCCCCGGGCACACCAAATGACAGTCTGCGTGTGGAGCTAAACATTCTCCCTCTCAGTGTTAGGCGCACCCAGCTTTGTCTTAAACATTGGTTTAAAGCTAAATATCTAGTACCACTAAATCCTGTAGCAACTATTAAACCGAATAATGACTATTTACACATTAATATTAATTCTGCAGTTAACTTTAATAACAGAATGGCGTCTAATTTAGAACTCTTGGATATTAATCTGGATAAATATTCTCCACCCTTGGTGCCACCCTGGTTAATTAAACCGCCGAATGTCCCTTTGCTCCTAAGAAAGGAAATTTTAAAAACAGAATTTGAACCATTTAAAAATATAATATTTAGAGCAGCTTTAAATGATTATTATTCTGACTATATCCATATATACACAGATGGCTCCAAGGACCCACTTTCTGGTAAAGCAGGCATGGCCTTCTGTGTCAGGCCTAGCTTGCCTAACATTTCTAGTTCCCACCACGCCAGTGACTGACCACGTTTCGGTATTTACTACTGAACTGATGGCCATCTACTCTGCGCTCAAGTGGATTCTTACTAATATCACTAATTACTCGACCCCCCAAAAATTTCTTATACTATCCGACTCCCTGAGCTCACTACAAGCTCTCCAGAATCTAAAATTCAAGAGTTCTTATCTAATTAAGCAAATTACAAATATGATTAATTATAACAACAGTAAAGGGTTATTTATAACTTTGGAATGGGTCCCTGCTCATGTCGGCATCTCTGGCAACGAAAACGCAGATCTACTAGCTAAAAAAGCTCTAGACATAGATAAAATTGAAATTAATATCAATATTAATCTTAATGAAACTATGGCCATAGCCCATAAAAATTTTCTTAATTTCTGGCAAACTGAATGGAATATTAAAATAAGACTATGGCACTATCTAATCAAACCTAAAGTTAATTCGAAAAGACCTATCTATTTAAATGTTAAAACCGAAACAATCATTACTAAACTGCGCCTTGGTGTTGTTTTTGGTCTGAACGACACCCAATTTAAAATTAAAAAAAGTAATACGGCACTCTGTGCTATCTGTAAAAAATTAGATAATGTAAGACACTTCCTTTTTTATTGTAAAAAATATATTAAGGAAAGAAATATTCTTAAAACAACAATAGATAAATGTAAAATTTAATTTAATCCGGTTAAAATATTTAACCCGCCCCCCGCTCTCAAACAGGAGGTGGAACGGGCTATTTTAAACTTTGTAAAAGACACTAAAATAAATATATAACAAGTAGCTGGCACATAAAATGGTAACTAAGTAAATTTGGTCGAGGGCGGTCCGAGGACTATAATTCTACACTCAACCAGGAGCCTGCTAAAATTCTAAACTCACCTTACAGCGGCGGACAGTTGGCTGGTGGCAAACCTTGTCCACGGTGGTAACGGCGCTGGCCTTACCCTCCCGTGGACAAACCGAATAACCTTCCTTTTATATATAATATCTTAACTCTTTTTAATTATAAATGCTTATTTCCTTTTTTAATTATTTATATTAATAAACCTCTTTTTCCTTTTAAACAATTTTAGAAACACCGAACAGCCTATACACAATAATCTTCATTCACATGTTGGCGATTGGCCTGGAGAGTTGTAACATCCACATTCCTTTCTTTCTTTTTTTTCCAGAGAGGGAATCGAAATCCAGCCAATCGCAGCTGCTCAATTTCCGCCTGTTGTTTCTTTAACACTGGCTCTTTTTTTTTTTTTTATCTCAAACGGCTCCGACTAGGGATCGAGATTCAGCCAATCGCAACGCACCCTTCCATACTGAGTGTCGAATATCGATCCGGTTCACTTCTAACACACACTGTGTATTTTTCTTCTGTCTTAACTGCTGAATGCCGCTCACGAGTGTTCCCGAGGTGCCATTCGGTGATATCCGGAGAGCCGGGTCTTGCCGTGGGTAGCCTTGGGACATTATCCTGTCCGGTACCCTCTATTACTTCTCACATCTTAACCGTATGGAAACTTTCGCTTCACTTTTCTTCTTTCTTTGCTGGCCGCTGCTAGCACGTCTACTCTTTACTGTTATCTTTACTGGAATGATTAATTATTGGGTGCTGGGGCGATTGGCTTTCTGGGCCCGGGTTCTGACCAATTAGAACCCGGTCCCGTTATAAATGTCCTCTATTTGGTCCGCGCTTATAGCTGGCCAAAAAGTGTAATCTAAACCTAGTGTGAGAGTGGTTGCGTGAATCTTTTTTTTTTTCCGCCTTGACTTGTCGGCGCGGACACCTGGCAGTGTCTGTGCCGCCCTTCACGGGCGGAATATATGGCTGGGTGTGAATGTGTTTTAGTTTTTAATCAAGTATGGTATAGTTATTATATTTTTAATTAATTGTTATAATAAATTTACTTATTATTGTTAAATGTTTCCTCTTAGCATTTTAAAATATTATTATTTTAATTTACATGTACCCGTTCTTTTTAATTATCAAACAGGTTTTAAACGGTATTAATTTGATCGGTCAATTGTATATATACAAACAAAAAAACCTGACCGGTACTCGGAGCCACCCACTTAACGAATAAGTGGTTACTTGGGTGACACCGAGGATTATATAGCAATGACATTTGTCATCCGTTTAGGTGGCGCACCCTTTGGGGTGTAGAGCTCACGAATGCTTGAGGAGAACGGCGAGGGCACCTCACTCCAAGAACTGGATCAATCCACTTGTTAATCAACAACAACAACGACATCTTATACGTTTCACAACCACACCAGACGGCGGCTCGCGGGTTTATTCTCATATATCATTATACTCATACCACTCATCTGGCCTCAGACTAGAGTTATCCACCCATTTGGTTGTCCAAAATACGGAAGTTAATGCGAGAAAATATAGTTTTCTTGTGATGTGATTAATGGCTGGGGAGCTGCTTAGTATACTGGATTGTTACACTGGGTTTGACAGGTGAGAGGATGCAGTTAGTGAATATGTGCACTTGGTTTACACTGGATACTGCATAATGTCCCCCAGAGCACATTGAAGTCATGCAAAATTTGTGTAAAATGCAGAGAAATGGGTGTGATTCGGTCCCTTAGCCCACGTGTGTTTGTTTACATTGATATAACGCGGAAAAGAGCTGGACAACAGATGTCGTCCTTTCGAGTGTTCAATGGGCCCAGGCAGGTAATGTTTCCCGTGAAATGCTAATGGCCTGGTGAAATTAATAAAAGTGCTACAGCCACTGGGGCTACATGAGAATACATAGTGAAATTAATTGTGGTCTGAGGCCTGATATAGTAGGATGTTTGACACAGGGTGACACACTTTGATACCTAATTGTGAGGTAACAATGTCAGTTACAGCACTCAAAATGTACATGCTAATTGTCCAGATAGGTGGAAATCTGAAACTAATCAGTTTGGGTGGTGAATATTTTATTTTGTTTAATTAAATTAAATTTTATTATATTTATATTTTCAAAATTTGTAATTTCACAAATTATGACATAATTCAGCATGCATTGTACCCCTATCAGGTCATAGGTCATTCTTTTCAATCAGAATGTATCTCTGCACCCTGTGAGGGCCTCACTTTGAGTAATTGAGCTAATTGAACAAGTGAAAATGGAGGCTTTTTATCAAAAATACCAGAGGGTAATTTTTTCAAAATGTGATCCTGGGCCAAATGGTGAATGTATAATGTGGAATGGGCCTCCCAGAGCAAATGGATATGGTGCTATTAAGTTCAAATCACCAATCACAGGCCAGTATCGTACAGTAAATGCTCACAGATTAAGTTTCATGGTCTTTAATAAAGAGATGGACATAGATGGCAGTGACATCAGTCACCGTGCCATAACCGTCTTTGTATGTTTAAAGATCACTTATCTGCTGAGCCACATGCAATTAACAGCTCGCGCATACAATGTGTGAACCGGGATGTCTGTCAGGGACATGGACAATACCCTCCCTGCCTCTTGCATCTCAGAATGCATAACATATAAGAATGTAAAACAATAACAAAGTTTAATTTAAAGAAATATTTTATGTCATAAAATCACATATAAATATCACATATAAATATCACATGATACATTTATTCAAAAGCATACATTTATTCACATTACTATTTTTTATTGTTTAAAGTCAGTCTTCAATGTCTAGGGTTCATATCCACAGCAGAAATGCTATCATGCAAACTGATAGTTCCTATATTATATGTATCACTTGAAGGTTTGTGACAAAAATTACTTTGAATAACTGTGGTCACAGGAGTTGTCTGTTCTTTGACTGTCAATATCTAATAATCCTTTCTTGTAGTCAGCTTGTTGATCTCTGTGCAAATGTTTATATCGTAAGTGATCTCTAATTTTACTTCCTTGCTGGACTAAGTGCCTTTTCATCACCTGTGGATTGTTTTGATATCTTGTTTGATAGTCCGAACTTTGTCCATCTGATGCAGTGGATTATTTCCGTTTTATTATGTAATATTAAAAACCTCTTTTCCTTTTTAAACAAATTTAGAAAACACCGAACAGCCTATACACAAAATCTTCATTCACATGTTGGCGATTGGCCATGAGGTTGTTAACATCCACATTCCTTTCTTTCTTTTTTTCCAGAGAGGGAATCGAAATCCAGCCATCGCAGCTGCTCAATTTCCGCCGGTTGTTTCTTTAACAATGGCTCTTTTTTTTTTTTATCTCAAAACGGCTAAGACTAGGATCGAGATTCAGCCAATCGCAACGCACCCTTCTACTGAGTGCGGAATATAGATCCGGTTCACTGCTAACACACACTGTGTTTGTTCTTCTGTCGTAACTCTGCATGCCGCTCACGGTGTTCCCGAGGTGCCAGTCGGTGATATCCGGAGAGCCGGTGTTTTTGAAGGGGAGCTTGGGAAATTATCCTGTCCTGGTGCCTAATTCCTTAGAACATCTTAACCGTAGGAAACTTTCGCTTCACTTGTCTTCTTTCTTTGCTGGCCGCTGCTTAGCAAGTATACTCTTTACTGTATCGTACTGGAATGATTAATATTGGGTGCGGGCGATTGGCTTTCTGGGCCCGGTCTGACCAATTAGAACCCGGTCCCGTTATAAAGGTCAATATTTGGTACGCGATTATAGATGTGCCAAAAAGTGTAATCTCAACTAGTGTGAGAGGGTGCGTGATCTTTTTTTCCGCCGGACTTGTCGGCGCGGACACCTGGGCGGGTCTGTTGCCGCCCTTCCGGGCGGAATGATATGGACTGGCTGTGAATGTGTTTTAGTTTTAATCAGTATGGTATAGTTATATATTTGTAATTTAATTGTTATAATAACTTTAGTATATGTTAAATGTTTCCTCTTGCATTTAAATATTATTATTTTAATTTACATGTACCCGGTCGTTTAATTATCAAACAGGTTTTAAACGGTATAATGTGATCGGTCAATTGTATAATACAAACAAAAAACCTGACGGTACGCGAGCCACCCAGCGTAACGATAAGTGGTTCCTTGGGTGACACGAGATGATTACAATGACTTTGTCATCGTTTAGGTGGCCGCACCCTTTGAGGGGTAGAGCTCACGAATGCGTGAGGAGAACGGCGAGGGCCCCTCACTCAAGAACGGAATCAAGCCACTGTTAATCAAAAAAAACAACGGACATCTTCTACGTTCACAACCACACCAGACGGCGGCTCGCGGGTGTATTCTCATATATCATTATACTCATACCACTCATCTGGCATAGACTAGAGTTTATCCACCCATTTGGTTGTCCAAAATACGGAAAGTTAAGCGAGAAAAATAGTTTTCTTGCTGAGTGATTAATGGCTGGGGAGTGCCTTAGTATTGGATTGGTACACTGGGTTTGACCGGGAGAGGATGCAGTTAGTGAATATGTGCACTTGGTTACACTGGATATGCATAATGTCCCCCAGAGCACATTGAAGTCATGCAAAATTGTGTAAAATGCAGAGAAAGGGTTGTGATTCGGTCCGTAGCCCACGTGTGTTGGGTTACATTGATATAACGCGGGAAAAAGAGCTGGAAACAGATGTCGTCTGGATGGGTTTCAATGGCCCAGGCAGGTAATGTTCACGTGAAATGCTAATGGCATGGTGAAATTATAAAAGTGCTACGCCACTGGGGCTACATGAGATCATAGTGAAATATAATTGTGGTCTGAGGCCTCGATATAGTAGGATGTTGACACAGCGGTGAACCACTTTGAGACCTAATTGTGAGGTAACAAGTCAGTTACAGCACTCAAAATGTACCTGCTAATGTCCAGATAGGTGGAAATCTGAAACTAATCAGTTGGGTGGTGCATATTTTATTTTGTTTAATTAAATTAACTTTTATTATATTATATTTCAAAATTTGTTAATTTCAAAAGTAGGACATTTAATTCAGCATTGCATTGTAACCTATCAGGTCATAGGTCATCTTTTCAATCAGGCGTAGTCCCTACAACCCTATGAAAGGAGCCTCACTTTGAAGGTAAGGTCAAATAAAGTCAATATGGAGGATTCTTCAATGTGTTGGCACAAGGGGTGACACACTTTGATAACAATTGTGAGGTAATTATGCCAGTTACAGCACTCCAAAATTGGTACATGATATTGTGCAGATAGGGGGGAAATCATGAAAAGTTATCAGTTTGGGTGATGATATTGTATTTCTTTAAATTAAATAAATTTTATTATATTTAATTTCAAAATTTGTAATTTCACAAATTATGACATTAATTCAGCAGCATTGTACCCCTATCAGGTCATAGGTTCATTCTTTTCAATCAGAATGTATCTCTGACACCCTGTAGGGCCTCACTTTGAGTAATGAGCTAATTGACCAAGTGAAAAGGGAGGCGTTTTATCAAAAATACAAAGGTAATTTTTTTAAAATGTGATCCGGGGGCCAAATGGGGAATGTATAAGTGGAATGGGCCTCCCAGAGCAAATGATATGGTTGCTATTAGTTCAAATCAAAATCACAGGCCCAGTATCGTTACAGAACTGCTCAAAGATTAAGTTTCATGGTCTTTAATAAAGAGATGACAGAGATGGCAGTGACATCAGTTCAACTGTGCCATAACGTTTTGTATGTTTAAAGGAATCACTTATCTGCTGCTGGACACATGCAATTAACAGCTCGCGCATACAATGTGTGAACCGGGATGTCTTCAGGGACATGGACCAATACCCTCCCTGCCTCTTGCATCCCAGAATCATAAACATATAAGAAGAAAACAATAACAAGTTTAATTTAAAGAAATAGTTTCTAGGTCATAAAAATCACATATAAATATCACATATAAATATCACATGATAAATTATCAAAAGCATAAATTTATTCACATTACTATGTTTATTGTTAGTCAGTATTCAATGTTAGGGTTCAGATCCACAGCAGAAAGGCTATCAGCCAACTGATAGTTTCCTATATTATAGGTATAACTGAAGGTTGTGACAAAAATTACTTTGAATACTGGGGTCACAGGGAGTTGTCGTTCTTGACTGCAATATCTACTAATAATTTATGGTAGTCAGCTTGTTGATCTCTGTTGCAAATGTTTAATCGTTAAGTGATCGCTACTTGTACTTCCTTGCTGGACTAAGGCCTTTACTCACCTGTGGATGTTTTGATATCTTTTTGATAGTCCGACTCTTTGTCCATTCTGATGCAGTGAAAGCCTCACCGAGCTGACAGTTCGATGCCACAGTACTTGCACACTTTTTCTATCATGGATGGTTCCCGGGGCGTGTTCGCCTGGGCTGGTGGATGGTGCAGCTCTCCCAGTCATCGTCGTGACTAGTTCACATTCTTAGGTAAGGAAACCTGATGAGAACGGTTTCGCAGCCTCACATTTCTGTTGTCTGGATAAGTTTCATTTGCTCTACAGCTGAAATACTTAGTTTAATATTCAGAAGTTCCAGTACTACATGTTGGTAATTTCATTTCATATGCAGCTCGGTGATTGCTGTGTGTACCAGGAACATGATCGGTGCCCCCCAGTTGTCGGTATTCCTCCACTGCAGACGACCGAGTACCGCGAACACTGTGAACAGTCACACCGTAGCACGAAAGTGTCGATTGCAGGACCTTTGGTAAAGTTCGTTTCAGTACACAGAATATTATTACCAGTGTGTAGTTTCTCAGTTCCTTTAAGAATTAAACGCACCTGCTTTTCATATCCTGGCTGAATACCTTCTAGTGCGTCACGCTTGTTGTTAGGGTGTACCCAGGAAACATTGTCGGGCTGACAGTTTGCTTTGTAACACTACGAAACTGACTCTGGACATAAGTGGGTTGGATAAGGACTAGCCGCTGCACTTTACAACATTGGATGTGACGTTTCAAAGCACTACCAACTCCAGCAGATGATCTGGAATCTCCACTTGTTGTGGAGTATTTTATGAGAAACCTTGTAGAGCCAAGTATGTTCCGAATCTGTTACATCTCGTATGCGACAGCGGAATGCAAATGGCGGCAAGTTTGCTGTGCAGTCAGGATGGACCACCGGGACACGTCACATGAATACCTTGTTTCTTAACCAGGCTCCGGTACAACAAAGTTTATTATGGAAGAAGGCACTTAATGAATTTTCTCTCAGTCATTGTTTCACACGCAAGGCCTATAGCTGGATGCATTATGATAGCCCGGTTTCTTACGACTTGTTATTGCCGTGGAGTTGTATCTCCATCCCCATGGCTATGTTAATTTATCACGTTCATTCCACGTTCATGTTAATGTCTTTCAGTAGCTCAACTTTGTGCCATATCTTTTCATTAGATATGTTACAGCCGGATACCGGGTATATGTTCTCGGCATACTGCCCGACACGGGGGGGATGTCCATGCCTGCCAATAGCACTCTCGCTCTGTATTGCCGACGGGAGTCTCTTGGAGACGTAGCACGACCCACATTTAGTTTTTGCTGCATTTGGCCAGGTTATTTGTCTTCACCTCATGGTACAATTTGCTTTCAGGAGCAGTGAAGCACAATTCACACAGTGTAGTGTGACGTTCAAACAAAGACCCATTAACCTCTTTTCATATTGATTCAGGCTAGTAGAAATCAGGGGAAGCTGTTGAGTGGTATCTGAAAAGCTGCGTCCTGCACACCATCTGTCATTGTCCATTCTTCTCATGCCTTCTTTGTCTTTACACTTGTTGTCTTCTTTCATTTCAGAGCAAGACATGTATAGTACTTGACGTAGCAGGCGGACTGCGTGACGCACCTTCGAATCGGAGTGGTAATGGGTGGCTGAAGTGGAATCGACTTCGTGACCAAGGCAAACTCGTCTATATTCATCCGGACTACTGTCGCAACTGCTCAGTGTGAGATTCGGACGGCCATGTTCATTGCAGCAGAGTTGCACCCTTTATTCCAAGGTGCTGTCCATTCTGGAATGTGTCTTTCGTCTTGTATGACTTTCCATGGATGTGAACTCGTAGGGATAAAACGTGAAATACTCTTGTGGTATGCATGTCCACCCTTATATATCGTTCATGTGTGAGTCACTTTCAAGTTCGATGCATAAAACATTCAGTGCAGTGGCAGTTGACAGCTTTGTTTTGTTCCACTGTGTATTCGCGTACTGCATCTTTGCAGCTGGTGCTTCCTAGGCAGTAAGGGTGGACCTGTTACGGTTTTGCAGGAACCTTGCTAATACCCTCACCAGAATGACACTCCGGCAGTCCTAATTGTAATGGGCATTATATTGGACGGTGTGCCAGTATCCCAAAATTTACAGTTTTAAGAAATTTGTGTAAAAAGAAGAACTTGGGGAATTTTTTTTTTGAAAATGTATCAATTTAAATTAAATTGATTTTTTTTTTTGGAAAAAATCAATTCCTTTGCCACTGCTTATTTCAATTTTGCAGAGAACACAAAAGGAGAAGTTCTTTTTGTGGTTCAGAAAAATGTCCTGTAACTTTTAAAGTTATTCCAAATTTACTAGTCCACTATTGGGAAGAATTTGCGCAGAGGGCCGCCTTTTGCGGCACAGGCAGTCCCCCATTTCACAGGAACTCCAATAGCCATATTTGGTATCAAAATATTCTTTTATTGCTGTAGAAATTGACATATGTATTTAAATGCAATATGTGAGTTTGAGGTCATGGTGAAAACAATTTTGGTCTGATAGGCCCAGACTAGAGTTATCCACCCCTTTGGGTCCAAAATACGGAAGAGTTAAGGTAATGCGAGCAAATATAGTTTTCTTGTGATGTGTGATTAATGGTGGGGAGCTGTTTAGTATATCTGGATTGGTACCGGGTTTTGAAAAGGTGAGAGGATGCGTTAGTGGAAGATAGTGCACTGCGTTACACTGGTACGCATAATTTTTTGTCCCCCAGAGCACATGGAAGTCATGCCAAAATTGTAGTAAAATGCAGAGAAATGGCGTGTGATCGGTCCTTAGACCACGTGTGTTGTTTCATGATATAACGCGGAAAAGAAAAGAGTGGGACAACAGATGTTCGTCCTTTCGAGTTGTTCAATGGGCACAGGCAGGTAAGTTTCCCTGAAAGGCTAATGGCCTGGTGAAATTAAAAAAAGTGCTACAGCCACTGGGGTACATGAGGAATACATAGTGAAATTAATGTGGTCTGAGGCGATATAGTAGGATGTTTGCACAGGGTGACACCCACTTGTACCTAATGGTGAGGTAACAATGCGTACAGCACTCAAAAATGTACATGCTAATTGTCCAGATAGGTGGAAATTCTAAACTAATCAGTGGGTGGTGAATATTTATTTTGTTTATTTTAAAATTAAATTTTATTATATTTATATTTTCAAAATTTGTAATTTCACAAATTATGACATTAATTCAGCTGCATTGTACCCCTATCAGGTCATAGGTCATTCTTTTCAATCAGGCTGGATCCTACACCCTATGAGAGCCTCACTTGAAGGTTAAGGTCAAATAAGTCAATATGGAGGAGTTTCTTCAATGATGTTTGACACAGGGTGACACACTTTGATACCAAATTGTGAGGTAATTATGCAGTACAGCACTCAAATGTACATGATAATGTGCAGATAGGTGGAAATCTGAAAGTATCAGTTTGGGTGATGAATATTTATTTCTTTAAATTAAATTAAATTATTTATTTATATTTCAAAATTTGTAATTTCACAAATTATGACATAATTCAGCATGCATTGTACCCTATCAGGTCATAGGTCATTCTTTTCAATCAGAATGTATCTCTGCACCCTGTGAGGGCTCACTTGAGTAATTGAGCTAATGAACAAGTGAAAATGGAGGCTTTTATCAAAAAATACCAGAGGGTAATTTTTCAAAATGTGATCCTGGGCCAAATGGTGAATGTATAATGTGGAATGGGCCTCCCAGAGCAAATGGATATGGTGCTATTAAGTTCAAACACCAATCACAGGCCAGTATCGTACAGTAAATGCTCACAGATTAAGTTTATGGTCTTTAATAAGGAGATGGACATAGATGGCAGTGACATCAGTCACCTGTGCCATAACCGTCTTTGTAGTTTAAGATCACTTATCTGCTGAGCACATGCAATTAACAGCTCGCGCATACAATGTGTGAAACCGGGATGTCTGTCAGGGACATGGACAATACCTCCCTGCCTCTTGCATCTCAGAATGCATAACATATAAGAATGTAAAACAATAACAAAGTTTAATTTAAAGAAATATTTATGTCATAAAATCACATATAAATATCACATATAAATATCACAGATACATTATTCAAAAGCATACATTTATTACATTACTATTTTTTATGTTTAAAGTCAGTCTTCAATGTCTAGGGTCATATCCACAGCGAAATGCTATCATGCAAACTGATAGTTCCTATATTATATGTATCACTTGAAGGTTTGTGACAAAAATACTTTGAATAACGTGGTCACAGGAGTTGTCTGTTCTTTGACTGTCAATATCTAATAATCCTTCTTGTAGTCAGCTTGTGATCTCTGTGCAAGTTTATATCGTAAGTGATCTCTAATTTTACTTCCTTGCGGGACTAAGTGCCTTTTAATCACCTGTGGATTGTTTTGATATCTTTTTGATAGTCCGACTCTTTGTCCATCTGACGCAGTGAACGCCTCACCCGAGCTGACAGTCGATGCCACAGTACTTGCACTTTTCTATCATGGATGTTCCGGGGCGTTGTTCAGCCTGTGGATGGTGGATGCAGCTCTCCCAGTCATCGTTCGTGAATAGTTAACATTCTTAGGTAAGGAAAACACTGAGAGAACGGTTCGCAGCCTCACATTTCTGTGTGTCTGTATACAGTTTCATTGCTCTACAGCTGAATACTTAGTTTAATCTTCAGAAGTTCCAGTACTAACATTTTGTTTCATTCTATTCAGCTCTGTGATTCGTGGTTTACCCGGAAAGG